>NW_025122126.1:0-1061 GCF_004010195.1 Chiloscyllium plagiosum | reverse complement strand
TACTTTTAATTACCAATATTTGTGAAGTTCTTTCATTTTCCTGAATCGTTTCGGCATTGTTAAACTCGTATGACATTTTTAATACTGCTTGATTGAAAAATTTGCATCTGTTGAAACTGTCTGAAAACCAACTTAAGGCAGAAATAAAGAAGTGTGAGGAATGAAAAACTCGATTTTTTAATGCAGTGACGATTTTAAAAAATCTAGTTTCTAATTGTAAACTAACCGAACTTTGTTTTGAGTCGGCTCATTCAAAATAAAATTTGGGACTAAATTCTGCAACTGCAGAATTGCTCAGTTCACGTAATTGAAACTAACTTACGACAATATAAAATCATAATGTGCTAATATTTGTCCATTTGAGTAATTTTGTTTTGTCCTTAAAGGGATTAATCATTATATGCCTTCAAATGTTCTATTGTGCCCTGCTCAAGATTGTCATGATCAGGAAGGGTGTACAGTTTGGAAATAAATCGAACCTTTGCCGGAAATGTTACAGCTTCAAATGTTACGTCCCCTCACAAACAAGGCTGATGTTATGACTTGTTTCTTCTTGTTCAATTTAATTCTTAGTTTGCTTGATTCTGAGCAGTTCTGTTAGACTTCAATTTGGATTTTCTTGAGAGGTTACATCATGTTCTTGGTTCTGTTGAAAGTGTTTGCAGAGCTACCTCTGCTGCAAATACATCGTGTTGTGATTTGTTGATCTTTGCTCTGTTGAGGTTTCTACATTGTTATTGCACTGTTAATATGATTTGTGACAGTGAACTTCTCCAGTTTCCTCTTACTCATTCAATGCAATCAGCATGCCAATTGAAACTTCATAAAGCCTAATATTAAGTGAAAGGTAAATCGCAAAGGTTTTGGAAATGAAGGGAAAAGATACCTTCAGGCGCGATTTTTACTGAGAATTAATAATTAAAGATTAACCTAATCCACTCTTCGCAATCCAAATTCAGAACACAACTATCTAGTTCAATCACAAGGTCTGTTTTTAAACAGTTTAACAAGTCATAGAGAAATGTAAATTGAATTTCAAAAGTATAATGTCTCAGAAGTTC
>NW_025122125.1:0-1061 GCF_004010195.1 Chiloscyllium plagiosum | reverse complement strand
AGAGGTGAGCCAAAGGCAGATAAACGGAGTTACATAACAAATGTCCTTAAATTGTGGAACAGGAGCAAAAGGTTCAACAACCTCATCCTATTCCTATGGCCGTGTGTTCCATGTTGCAATGGCATGGTGACCATGCAGCCAACTACAAATCAATTTCAACAGATAAATGTTTAATTAAATTATATGGAGTCACTGATTGTAACATAATGAAATCGTATTGCTAAAAAAATGTAGGAACATACCTGGAAACGTTATGCTATCCATGTATAAGGAAGGGTGCGTTTGCTGTCCACCTTGGTTGCCATCACATCCACGACATTCACAGCCTCCACCATCAACTTTCAATGGAGGCAGTGTATCCAACAAGATACATCGTAGATACTTACCACAGTTCATTCGACAGCACCTTCCAAGCCATGACCATCTGCAATGTCAAGAGCAACAAATCCATGGAAACACTACCCCTTGCAAGTTACACATAAAGTCCATGACTGTTCTGACATGGAAATACATCTCTATTCCATGGGTTTCACTTGATGAATACTCTGGCTTTCTTTCTTTCACATTATTGTGGGTGTCCCTGCACCAAACTGACTGCAAATGTTCAAACAGGCAGTGCACCGCCATCTTGTCCAAGAACAACAGTCTATGTGTAATAAATGATGGACCAGCCGGCAATAGCTGATACCTGTCACTGAATAATACACTAATGTTTCACAGCTTGCAATCTGGGTTTCACTTTCGGAATAAATTTCGTCCATATTCTTGAGTTTCAGGAAATGGATACGTGAAATGATTGAAATATAACTGATTTTGAATTGCAAGGGCTTGATTGAGCAGATGCTGAAAAATTATTTCTGTGGGTCAGGGATTCCAAAACACGATAACAGAGTCTCGGGATAACTGGCAATTTATTTGGGTCTGAGAGGATGCGAAATTATTTCAATCAAAGCGTATAAGAGTGTTTAGTATTTGCCATCTTAAGAATTGTGGATGCACTGTGTATGAAAACAGTGAAAAATTCTCAAAGATATGGAGGAGATCAGGGTTAGAGGAGGTTA
>NW_025122124.1:0-1061 GCF_004010195.1 Chiloscyllium plagiosum | reverse complement strand
ACCTTACACAATTGGCAAATCAGTGATCACGCTGGATGATGGATCGTTGTATGATTCACACACAGCAGAAAGTTGTGAAAGAATGAAAGGTTCGTTTCATTGGAGAGGTTTTCTGCGGTTCCAATTCCGAGTGATTGTTTGAATTACTGATCAGATCATTGTGTGAGGTGCTAGGTTCAGATTCTCATGTGCAACCCCACTGGATAAACCTGTGCTCCTGATCTATTGTTATTTGTTTCTCATTTTATTGATGCAAATTCATAGAAAGACAAGATGGAATGAGGGGCAGAAAGAAAAATGCGTTCCTTCTCATTACACCAAGTTAATCTACAATTGAATAGAATGACTGCTCCCACTCTTCATTTCGACTTTAATGTGGTGTCGATTATTCGTGAATCTCCCATGCAGTGAAGGGGAAGAACAAGATCCTCGACCCAGTGTATACCAGAGTGTGAGGTGGAAAGAAAAATTGCTGGAGCGGTTTGTGAAGTTAGCAACCAGAGTGTGACTCGAACTCGTGAATATGGAGCACAACGGTATAATAACCCACCACCATAGTCGCCCAGTCTTCGCAGCACATTTTGTAGAGGGGTGACTTGTGACCTCATCAGGGTACATGTGGTGAAAGTAAAGGATGAGAAGTGTGCGTGGCACGGTGGCATAGTAGTTAGCACTGCTGCCTCACAGCGCCAGAGACCGGGTTCAGCTCCCGCCTCAGGCGACTCTGTGTGGAGTTTGCCGGTTCTCCCCCTGTCTGCGTGGGTTTCCTCCGTGTGCTCCGGTTTCCTCCCACAGTCCAAAAATGTGCAGGTTAGGTGAATTTTCCATGCTAAATTGCCCGTAGTGGTAGGTAAGGGGCAAATGTATGGGTGGGTTGCGCGTCGATGTGGACTTGTTGGGCCGAAGGGCCTGTTTCCACACTGTAAAATAATCTAATCTTGTAGAGCGGTGGCATGTGGCCTCATCAGAACTGTGTCAGAATGAAACAGAGAACAAGAATTTTCCGTCATATTCACACCTACATTTGGCTCATAATGTCTTCAGTAACTTTCTCTCTCACG
>NW_025122123.1:0-1061 GCF_004010195.1 Chiloscyllium plagiosum | reverse complement strand
CTACATCTAGATTGTGCATTTTGAGGCGGTGGTGATGGGAGGTTCAGGTGGTTATAGCATTGCAAACGGACAACACAGCAACATCGTCTAACCTGTGATAGGAAAACATCCCCACTGTCCCTCACAACTAACGTCACGATAGCAATTGGCGATGGGAGAGGTGGCCAATAGCCAGTAATGTTAACATTCAATCCAGTCCAGTTCGTATTGTGAATGGAAGGTACCATACTGAAAGGAGTTAACTGGATCTGTTTGTTCAGTGACTGTGATTGACGTCAGTCTCCATGGATCCTTAACTGTGGCACTGGATGGCTTCCCTCTTCTATGAGTAAGGGGCTTCTTGCAATGCTTTATCCCATTGTAGCAGCAGATGCATCACCTCCAACACTAACAGGGATCAGCAGCTGCAGAGACAGGAAGAGGAGAGATAAACATCTGAGAATAGTCTGGAATGTTCCACTCATGGATCAGATTTTGAGAACTTTAGACTGGAATGCTGCAAGAATGGACAGGAGTTTATCCTGGGGTTTTTCCTATTTTCCTGATCTGGGTTCACATTATCAGATTGGATATATGAGTACACTGATAATTATTCAGGCATGCTATTATCCTATGCTCGCTATTGTTGGAGTTCCTGGTAAGTCTCTTCATCTCTATCCATTTATTAATCCCATAAGCCATAGCGAACGTCATTGCTATTTTCTTTAATCTATATTTGGCAAAGACAGAATCTATTGTCTTCAGTTTCAAATGCAAATTCCATTCATTACCACAAACGTCTGAACAGCCCAACAAGCCTGTCCTCACAAACATCTGAGAACAAGACTTTTCACAATCCAGAAGTACCTTTTGGCCCCGAATTGATTTATTTCTCGGTATTCTCTCCATCACCAAACCTACCCACTACCAGCTCCATAATATCAGCAGTCCCCCGCTTGACATCAGTGCGGGTGCTAGATAAACCATTATCTATGCCTTGATAAAATTCAGAATTTGTAGTTCAAGTTCTTTTACAAACACTATTTCCATTACAAATATATCCGTCAAAACCTTGTTCTTGT
>NW_025122122.1:0-1061 GCF_004010195.1 Chiloscyllium plagiosum | reverse complement strand
ACATTGCAGAATGCATTGGTATGGAGGGATGTGCGTGTCTCTGTACATGAGCCGTATAAACCTAGTCAGCAGATTCCGCAAGTGATTAGGGAAGTGTATCGAATGATGCTGTTTCATACAAAGGCTATCGGGTATAATCGAGATATTTTACTGTATCTGTACATGACAATGCTGAGACTATATCGAATGTATTGTATGTAGTAATGAACCCTGAAATTGAAAGAAAAAATATGCAATTGTTTTAGAAGATTTTCACAGATGCTTCACTTTACTCCTTGCTAGAGTGAAGGCCTGATAGAATCATAGTGTCATACAGCACGGAAACAGACCCTTCAGTCCAGCTTATTTGCACCGACCAGATATTCTAATCTGATGTAAAATTATTTGCCAGCATTAACCCATAACACTCTAAAATTTTCTTGTTTATATATCCATCTATTGCCCTTAAATGTTGTAATTGTACCAGCCGCCATCACTTTTGCTGCCAGCTCGCTCCATACACACACTACACTCTGTACGAAAAAGTTAACACGCAGGTATCTTTTTAATTTTCCCCTCTCTCTTTAAATCTTTGCCCCCTGGTTTGGACTCCTCCAGCCTTGGAAAAGAACCTTGGCTGATCCCACATCCATGCCCCTCATGGCCTCTACAAGGTCAGAGTACTTCAGGCCTGAGAATGAGAGCTGATCATATCGAACTATATAAGACCCTAAGGAGAGTGTATTGGGGTGGAGCTGAGGGATGAGAGAATAAAACTAAGGATTTAATTTTAGAAAACAACATACTCATTTTAACACAGGTACTATGACGATTTGAACATATTGTACAAAAATTATGTAGACATATATAAATATGCCTCCAAATTATGAACTACAAATCATTCCTAAATGTAGCAGTTAACAGGGATGGAGTCATTCAATCAGGAGAATGTTCAACCAGACCTTACCTAGTCCAGGTTGGTGTTTGGGTCACATTATTGCAAGTTTCCAATCAGAGAGGGGGCAAATGCAACCCATCGTAGAAGCAAAGGCCATTTCTCCGTCTCTACTTGTACTTCTCTA
>NW_025122121.1:0-1061 GCF_004010195.1 Chiloscyllium plagiosum | reverse complement strand
TTCGAAAATGTGTAAAAGGAGCACAAATTTGTCTATTGCACAAGAACCAGAACAGATCCAACACGGCGAATACATTTTAAAAAATAGTCTGCACTTGAACATCTTTGTTGTGATAGAATGTGAAAATACAGCGCTATGACCGATCACTACTTCGATGAAGACCTGTTTACTCACACCAATTCTAGGCTCCACCAGGACCACTCAGCTGCAGAATAGATTACAACATTGGTTCAAGCATTTTAGGAAGAACGGAATTTCAGAAATGACATCGAAGCTGCAATTGACAGATTGTGACCTCACGCATACCCGGCAAAACTGGAGTCAAAGTAAATCTAGTGGAAAACTCTCTGGTTGTTGTAATCCTAACCACCAGATAAAAACGTCGCTGTGGTTGCTCGTGTTCAGTCACGCACCATACCAAATACTCTTCAGCTGCTTAATTAATAAACTTCCATTCGTCACATGGTCAAAAGTGGGATATTCGCTTACTATTGCACAATGTTCTTTACCATTGGCCGAACACCTCAGAGAACAAAATGTTCCTTGTCCAAGTCCTACAAGACCTAGGTAATAACTAGGCTTCGAAGAAAACGTCGAAAATCACATTCGTGGAAAACAAATACGAAACGGTGAAGATATCCAACAACAGGCACCCCACCACTGCCCCTTGAATGAAAATGGCATAACGTATATATGGAACATAGACAGCAGTGAATTACAGAACATCATATAATCTTAGCGATTGGGTGATTTACATTCAGAAATAAGATACCCAGAAGTGCAACACAATGCTCATTGAAGCGGTCAGAACTGTTAGTGCAGAGTCACATATACGTGGAGTGAGTCCATCTGATAATCCAATAGCAGGAATTGGAGTCGGTTTTAAATTATCAAATGTACTGGAGGTAATTCGAGGCTAGTATCTTATAGAAGGGTTCAGGGGGTGTCACAAACTGGGGCCAAATTTGAGACACAAAACATGAGATAGCATGCAACAGAGAAGTGGCGGAACAAAACATGATCTGGATGTAAATGGGAAACGGGCAAAATATTTGTCAGGG
>NW_025122120.1:0-1061 GCF_004010195.1 Chiloscyllium plagiosum | reverse complement strand
AGGTTAGTTAATGACTGGGAGTTGCCATAATGCGAACGATGATAGTGTTGCAATGTGACAGGTTAAGTGCGATGGAGGTAACCAGTGTATCAGACGATGATTCATTTGGAAAGACAAAGCGAGCTGGCATGATTGGCTATGCTAATGTTATCCATGAAGAGGGGGACCAAGAAATTGTATAAACTAGGGAGAACAAAAAGCTTGCAAAGATTTAGGGAAGACATTTTTGTTGCTCCCACAGCTTTGATATTTCAAGATAAAACTTTAATTTCATGAAGGATTTTCTGCCTATGCTGGCAATTTTTTATAGAACGATGAGCAATCCTGCCACAACATATTTGGCACCCCAGCAGGGATCGGAAAAAGACCTTTTTCCTCTGAAAAGAGGCTGACGCTGCAGGGCACTTCCCACTTGAACCGAGAGCTCTCCTACGAAAGACAGAATAAAACAGTTGGCCACACACAAAAGAAAAGTTAAGCGTGTCGCTGTTAATTTGGTTGTATTCTGTCAACTAAGAACGGTTCTCAGGAGCGCAGAAGTGCAAAGGAAGCTGCTGGTGGGTCTTTCCAATGCAAAGAACCAGAAGCTGGGTGGAAAAATAAGGTTTGAGGAGATGCAGAGGATTTTTCTGGACAACAGCACGGTGGTGGGGTGTTTACGAGTGGAGAATAAAGAGACTGAGACAAAATTCCACGTGGTGCTAGTAAGTTTCTGTAGGTACTGCGTAATGAGTTGCATGAGGGTTTCGCAGAATGCGAGACGTTCTGCTCAGGCAGGGCTGTGCGGTGTTAGTGATTTTGGATGAAATTGAAAGCCAGCAGATTGGTAGTTGATGATTGAAAGGAAAATTGTAGAGAACAGTCATAGTGTTAAAGTGTTGCTAGATTGTTGAATTTTTAAGACAAGGCCTGCATGATAATTAGACTGTATTTTTAGAAATGGATAAAAGATCTGTTGCAGAAACGATCTGGAAGAGAGAGAGAGCAGCTCGAGCTTGCAGAAAGTCTTTTTGTGTGTCTGTGTGTGTGAGAGAGAGAGACAAAAAGAAAGACAGAGATTG
>NW_025122119.1:0-1061 GCF_004010195.1 Chiloscyllium plagiosum | reverse complement strand
CTCACTCCCCTGAACCCCTCACCCTCACCCGCCACACCTCACCCTCTGCTTTAGTGATCGGCGAGCAGTGGTGGGAATCTTTGACAATTTTTCCTCCCTCCCTTGTTTGCCTCCAACCCCAGGTTTTAAAGCTCTCTCTCTCTCTCTCAGAGAATGCATTTGTTGTACCGTCTCAGGCATAATTGTGTTTTGATCGTGTGATCCAGTTCAGAAAGCTACCATTCTGCCCCTTGTGGCGAGTGCTGGCTCGAACCCCAGAGACCCTGCTCCTCTCCTACCGTAGCCCTGAAAATGTGGCCCCTTCAATCACTTCCCTAATTTCCCCAATGGTTTTTGAAAGTTCCCGCTGAATGTGGTTCCAAGATCCCTTGAGGTAACCTGTTCGCAAACAATAAACCCCCTTCCCTTCTCGCTCTGTGTTTGGAAAACACCCACAAAACCGCCCTCCCAACTCCTCCGTAATTCCTTTGTTTCGTTTTAAAGAATTCGCCCTCCGGCTGAGTGAGTAACTCCCAGATTTAGACTATCCAAGCCCTCTGCTCGATTGGGAATGTGGCCTTACAGGAGGGAGTACAGGGTGAAAGATTGAATATCTGACTGTATCAGAGAATGGTGGTTACAGATAAGGCCTTGTCTTGTGGCCTGTTTACCTGACTTGCTGGGCTGGAGAATGCAAGGCCAGTCGTGTCATGTGGCTGAGTCTGAGAGCACAGTCTATAAAATGTCTGACGGTGAGGGGGAACTGCTCTGTCCCACAGGACCACGAAGGGATCTATTGACAAGATTTTATCGCTCGGGTTTCACTCAGTTTAATTGTGAGACGGGAAGAATAACTTTCAAACCATATTTCCCTTCCTTAAGTCAATGGCCGTACAGATTATAAGCACAGATTTCATCTGCTCCCTCTCACCAGCACTCAGTAATCCCTCACCCCCCCTCCAGCACCCTGTATTGCTGACTGTATCCCTGCTGATGTTAATCCACCTCCCTCACACTGTCACTCAGTAACCCCTCTCCCCCCCAGGGCCTTGTGTTACTGATTGTATCCGTACTGATGTTAA
>NW_025122118.1:0-1061 GCF_004010195.1 Chiloscyllium plagiosum | reverse complement strand
CAGGGAATAAAATCAATTTTATGAAATCAGAGGTCATCCCTGTTGGGGGTCTCATTAGGGTACCCGACCTTGGGGTGGAATCTGATTCCCTTCCAGATGGACACAATGAGGTTTAGGTATTTTTAACATCCAAGCCTTCGATTAATTATATAAAGCTAACTTCGTGCAGTTGCTAGAGAAGATAAGACAGAATCTTTCAATATCCAGTTTGGGTTAGCTCTGGTTAAAATTAATGTCCTTCCTTGTTTATGATAACCCATGACAATGCTCCCTTTGACGCTGCCCAGGCAGGCAGTACGGAGGCTTAACAGTTGGCTTTGATTTTTCATCTTGCGTCACAGATGGCCTCCTATTAAGCTAGACAAATTGCAGCTTTCACAGTGAATGGGGGCGTGCTGGTTTTCCATACTTTAAGAAATACCGCTAAGTTCCTTGCTATCCGATGTGGCTGATTGGGCTTGCCAGGACCCATGGTCAATTTGGCTTGAAATCGAGGCCTTCCAGCAAAATTGTCCCCTCATTAATCTGTTGTTCATGGACAAGATGAGGATTGTTATAGTGAATTGCAGAAACCGATTGTCCTTAACACAGTGAAAGCATGGAGAATGATGGGACAAGTTGAGGGCACTTTACAAAACAATAACTTCGGCTTTCACTCTCATTGTAGGATTGGTAGGATTCCAGCCGGGATTGATGGATTCTGGCTTTAGGCTCTGGGAGTCCGGATGAGTTTCCTGTTTGGGAGAATTTTTTGACGAGGAGGTCTTGATGAATTTTGAGGAACTGAGCCAGGAATATGAGGTATTTCGGAGGGACCTCTTTTGTTACTTTCAGCTTCAGGACTTCATCCAGAAAAAAGACTATATTAATGGTTCATCTCTGTAAGTCAGATATGGAGATGAGAGTACTTCAGAGTATGGGCACTCTCTCGTTCAGCACCTTCTGTCATTTATTCGGAGGTAGAGTCTCGAAGGACATTGACCCTGTTACACAAGAACAGGAAGAGACTATTCAGCCCCTGGAGCCTGACATACAGTTACGGGAGGAGGCCAGTCAGCTCC
>NW_025122117.1:0-1061 GCF_004010195.1 Chiloscyllium plagiosum | reverse complement strand
CCCCACAGTCACTGACACCAATCTCCCACTGTCGGATATAAACCAGCCTCAAAGACACTGACACCAATCTCCCCCTGTCTGATATAAACCAGACCCACATTCACTGACACCAATCGCCCCCTGTCTGATATATACCAGACCCACAGTCACTGACACCAATCTCCCCCTGTCTGATGTAAACCATCCCCACAGACACTGACACCAATCTCCCGCTGTCTGATATAAACCAGCCCCACGGTCACTGACACCAATTTCCCCTGTCTGATATAAACCAACCCACAGTCACTGACACCAATCTCCCCCTGTCTGATATAACCCAGCCCCACAGTCACTGGCACCATTCTCCCCCTGTCTGATATAAACCAGACCCACTTTGACTGACACCAATCGCCCCTGTCTGATATAAACCATCCCCACAGACACTGACACCAATCTCCCTCTGCCTGATGTAAACCAGCCCCACGGACACTGACACCAATCTCCCCCTGTCTGATGTAAACCATCCCCATAGTCACTGACACCAATCTCCCCTGTCTGATATAAACCAGACCCACATTGACTGACACCAATCGCCCCCTGTCTGATATAAACCATCCCCACAGACACTGACACCAATCTCCCTCTGCCTGATGTAAACCAGCCCCACGGACACTGACACCAATCTCCCCCTGTCTGATGTAAACCATCCCCATAGTCACTGACACCAATCTCCCCCTGTCGGATATAAACCAGCCCCACAGAGACATATACCAATCACAGCCTGTCTGATATAAACCTGCCCCACCGTCACTGACACCAATCTCCCCCTGTCCGATATAAACCCGCCCCACAGACACTGACACCAATCTCCCCCTGTCTGATATAAACCAATCCAAAGTGATTTACACCAATCTCCCCCTGTCTGATATAAACCAGCCCCACAGTCACTGACACCAATCTCCCCCTGTCAGATATAAACAAATCCAAAGTGATTGACAACAATCTCCCCCTGTCTGATATAAACCAGCCCCACAGTCACTGACACCAATATCCCCCTGTATAATATGAACCAGCTCCACACA
>NW_025122116.1:0-1061 GCF_004010195.1 Chiloscyllium plagiosum | reverse complement strand
TGGCGGGGCCTTTGGTCCTCCGACCAATCAGAGTAAATGAGGGACGGGGCTAGACTATACCATGTGATCATCCTCATGGTGGGCGCGGATGTGCGGGACGTGTGGATGGAGAGCTGTTGGTAAGGAAAGAAATAAACAGCAGAAAGTTGGACAGAAATGGTGTTGGTATGGGCTGAGAGGTTTTACAAACATTTGGTGCACATCGGAAAATACAAATTTGAAACTTACAGTCCCGTTTTTGCAGTAAACTGGAAAATAACCTGATCGTGTGATCGCCGCCATCATTATTCGGGGCAAAGATTCACTGGACACATGCGCGGCCGCCAGCTTTGTTGGGGGCAAAGTTCAGAGGTGTGTATGTGCAGCCCTCCCTGGTAGAGAGTCATAGGGCAGGATTTACACAGAGCACATTCAAACCCAGAGAAATGGATTTTTTTTCTGGATTTGTTTCTTCATCCATTTAAATGATTTGGATGTGAATAGAGCCGGTACGGTTCGTAAGTTTGCAGATGACACCAAAATTAGAGGTATTGTGGACAGTGATAAAGGTTGTCTCAGAATACAATGGGATATTGATCAGATGGGCCAATGGGCTGGGGAGTGGCAGATAGGGTTTAATTTAGATAAATGAGAGGTGCTGCATTTTAGAAAAGCAAATCAGAGCAGAATTCACACTGAATTGTAAGGTCTTGGAGTGTATTGCTGAACAAAGAGACCTTGGAATGCATGTTCACAGTTCCTTGAAAGTAGAGTCACAGGTAGATAGGATAGTGAAGAAATTGTTTGGGATTCTTCCCTTTGTTGGTCAGAGCAGTGAGTAAAGGAGCTGTACAGGACATTGGTTGGGCCACTTTTGGAATATGGTGCGCAATTCTGGTCTCCCTCTTATCAGAAAGAGGCACTGAAGCATGGAAGGTTTGAGAATTGATTTTTTAAGGATGTTGCCAGGGTTGGAGGATTTGAGTTGCAGGGAGAGGCAAAATAAGCTGTGATACAATGTGCTAAAGATCTCAGATGTTAAAATAGGCTGTTTATGTACTGATTCAGATGGCATTGATTCA
>NW_025122115.1:0-1061 GCF_004010195.1 Chiloscyllium plagiosum | reverse complement strand
TTTGCTCTGCACAGTATGTTCTGCAGGTTCAGTCGGAGAGGGTCATCACAAGATTCCACTGGCCCATGTCGCTAGGTTGCCTGAAACTGAGCATGGGGGACTTTATTAAGCAAATAGACGAGGTGAATTATGTGGCCGGTGGATCCAAAGAAAGGGAATTCATGGAATGCTTACGGGATGGCTTTTTGGAACAGCTTGTGATGGAGCCCACAAGGGAGCAGACTACTCTGGACTTAGTGTAATGTAGCGAGCCAGACTTTATAAAAGATCTTTAGGAAGGGAACACTTAGGAGGCAGCGAACATAATACAGTAAAGTTCAGTCTGCAGTTCGAAAGAGAGAAGGCAAATTCGGATATAATGGTGTTACAGTTAAATAAAGATAATTGCAGGGGTATGAGAGAGGAACTGACAAAAATCGACTGGAAGCTGAGCCTAGTGGTGAAGACAGTAGAGCAACAATGGGAGGAGTTTCTGGGTATAATTGGGTATAGTGGGCGGCACGGTGGCACAGTGGTTAGCACTGCTGCCTCACAGCGCCAGAGACCCGGGTTCAATTCCCGCCTCAGGCGACTGACTGTGTGGAGTTTGCACGTTCACCCCGTGTCTGCGTGGGTTTCCTCCGGGTGCTCCGGTTTCCTCCCACAGTCACAAAGATGTGCAGGGTCAGGTGAATTGGCCATACTAAATTGCCCGTAGTGTTAGATAAGGGGTAAATATAGGGGTATGGGTGGATTTCGCTTCGGCGGGTCGGTGTGGACTTGTTGGGCGGAAGGGCCTGTTTCCACACTGTAATCTAATCTAATTGAGGACACAGTACAGAGGTACATCTCAAAGAAAAGATAAATTACTGGGGAGTGTCGGGAAATTAGACCACCATGGTTGACGAACAAATTCAGGAAATGCATCACAGAAGAAGAGAGAGTCTATAAAGTGGCTACCCACCTCCTCTCTCATGCCTCTGTAGTTGCCTTTATTCAGCTGTAATACTATTACCTTTGATTCTATCATCTCCCTCTCAAATTGCAGTGTAATTTCAGACATATTATGATCACTGCCTGCT
>NW_025122114.1:0-1061 GCF_004010195.1 Chiloscyllium plagiosum | reverse complement strand
GCATTGTCCCTCAGTGCTGCATTATCCTACAGCTCTGCATTGTGCCTCATCG
The DNA here is from genome assembly GCF_004010195.1 of Chiloscyllium plagiosum. Taxonomy (NCBI): domain Eukaryota; kingdom Metazoa; phylum Chordata; class Chondrichthyes; order Orectolobiformes; family Hemiscylliidae; genus Chiloscyllium; species Chiloscyllium plagiosum. The sequence goes on along the minus strand of NW_025122114.1, from coordinate 1,009 downwards.
CTGCATTGCCCCACAGTGCTGCATTGTCCCACAATGTTGCTTTGACCATCAGTGCTGCATTGTCCCATAGCGCTACATTGTCCCTCAGTGCTGCATTATCCTGCAGCACTGCATTGTGCCTCATCGCTGCATTGCCCCAGGGTGCTGCATTGTCCCACAATTTTGCTTTGACCGTCAGTGCTGCATTGTCCCTCAGTGCTGCATTGTCCCTCAGTGCTGCATTGTCCCACAGTGCTGCATTATTCCACAGTGCTACAATGTCCCACAGTGCTGCATTGTCCCTCAGTGCTGCATTGTCCCACAGCGCTAAATTGTCCCTCAGTGCTGCATTATGCTACAGCGTTGCATTGTGCCTCATCGCTGCATTGCCCCACAGTGCTGCATTGTCCCACAATTTTGCTTTGACCGTCAGTGCTGCATTGTCCCTCAGTGCTGCATTGTCCCTCAGTGCTGCATTATCCCACAACGCTGCATTGCCCCACAGTGCTGCATAGTCCCACAATGTTGCTTTGACCATCAGTGCTGCATTGTCTCTCAGCGCTGCATTGTCTCACAGTGCCGCTTTGTCCCTCAGTGCTGCATTGTCCCACAGTGCTGCATTGTCCCACAGCGCTGCATTGTCCCTCAGTGCTGCATTGTCCCGCAGTGCTACAATGTCCCACAGTGCCAAATTGTCTCACAGTGCCGCTTTGTTCCTCAGTGCTGCATTGTTCCTCAATGCTGCATTGTCCCACAGCGCTGCATTGTCCCACAGCACTGCATTGTCCCTCAGTGCTGCATTGTGCCACAGTGCTGCATTGTCCCGCAGTGCCAAATTGTCCCACAGTGCTGTATTATCCCGCAGTGCTGCATTGTCCCTCAGTGCTGCATTATCCCACACAGCTGCATTGTTCCACAGTGCTACAATGTCCCACAGTGCTGCATTGTCCCTCAGTGCTGCATTGTCTCACAGTGTTGCATTGTCCCACAGTTCCAAATAGTCCCTCAGTGCTGCATTGTCCCACAGTGT
>NW_025122113.1:0-1061 GCF_004010195.1 Chiloscyllium plagiosum | reverse complement strand
TGGGATTAACTATCTATCACACACACTCGGCGAATCTCTGGGATTCTCTATCTCTCTCACACACGCGGGGACTCTCTAGGATTCCCTATCTCTCGCACACACTCTGGGATACCCTATATCTCGCACACTCTGTGATTCCCTATCTCTCACTCACACTCTGAGAATCCCTATCTCTCACACACACTCGGGGACTCTCTGGGATTCTCTCGCACACACACGAGGATTCTCTGGGATGCCCTATCTCTCAAACACACTCTGGGATTCCCTATCTCTCACACACACTCGGGGATTCTCTGGGATTCACACACACTCCGGGATTCCGTACCACTCACACACGCTCGGGGACTCTCTGGGATTAACTATCTATCACACACACTCGGCGACTCTCTGGGATTCTCTATCTCTCTCCTCGGGGACTCTCTGGGATTCCCTATCTCTCACACACACTCGGCGACTCTCTGGGATTAACTATCTATCACACACACTCGGCGACTCTCTGGGATTCTCTATCTCTCTCACACTCTCTAGGATTCCCAATCTCTCGCACACACTCTGGGATACCCTATATCTCACACACTCTGGGATTCCCTATCTCTCACTCACACTCTGAGAATCCCTATCTCTCACACACAATCGGGGACTCTCTGGAATTCTCTCACACACACACGAGGATTCTCTGGGATTCCCTATCTCTCACACACACTCGGCGTTCCCTATCTCTCACACACACTCGTAGACTCTCTGGGATTCCCTACAACTCACACACACTCGGGGACTCTCTGGGATTACCGATTTCTCAAACACACTCGGGGACTGCCTGGGATTCCGTATCTCTCACACACACTCGGGGACTTTCTGGGATTCTCTCTCACACACTCGGCGACTCTCTGGGATTCCCTATCTCTCACACACACTCTGGGATTCCATATCTCTCACACTAACTCGGAGACACTCTGGGATAACCTATCTCGCACGCACTTTAGGATTCCTTATCGCTCACGCACACTCTGGGATTCACTATCTCTCATGCACACTCGGAGACTCTCTGGGATTCCCTATCT
>NW_025122112.1:0-1061 GCF_004010195.1 Chiloscyllium plagiosum | reverse complement strand
CACACAGTGAGGGAGGGACTCGTACACACACAGCGAGGGTGGGACACACACACACACATCGTGGGAGGAACACACACAGCGACGGAGGGAAACACACACACAGCGACGGAGGGACACACACGCACGGCGAGGGATGGACACGCACACACAGCGAGGGAGGGACACGCACACACAACGTGGGAGGGACACGCGCATACAGCGAGGGAGGTACACGTGCACACAGCGAGGGAGGTACACACGCACACAGCGAGGGAGGGACACTCACAAACGAGGGAGGGACACGCGCACAGAGCGTGGGAGGGACACACACACACACACACACACACAGCGTGGGAGGGACACACACACACAGCGTGGGAGGGACACACACACAACGTGGGAGGGACACACACACACAGCGTGGGAGGGACACAGACACAGAGCGAAAGAGGGACACACACACAGCGTGGGAGGGACACACACACAACGTGGGATTGACACACACACACAGCGAGGGAGGGACACGCACACACACAGCGAGGGTGGGACACACACACACAGCGAGGGGGGACACACAAGGGAGGGACACACACACAGTGAGGGAGGGACTCGTACACGCACAGCGAGGGAGGGACACACACACACACAGCGAAGGAGGGACACGCTCACACAACGAGGGAGGGACACACGCACACACAGCGAGGGAGGGACACACGCACACACAGCGAGGGAGGGACACGCACTCACAGCGAGGGAGCGACACGCACACACAGCGAGGGAGGGACACACACACACACACACAGCGAGGGAGGGACATGCATCCACTGCGAGGGAGGGACACGCATACACAGCCGCGAGGGACACACACACACAGCGTGGGAGGGACACACACACACACAGCGAGCGAGGGACACACACACAGTGAGGGAGGGACACGCACACGCAGCGAGGGAGGGACACACTCACACACAGCGAGGGAGGGTCACACACACAGCGAGGGAGGGACACACACACACAGCGAGGGAGGGACACACACACAACGTGAGAGCGACACACACACACAGCGTGGGAGGGACAGACAC
>NW_025122111.1:0-1061 GCF_004010195.1 Chiloscyllium plagiosum | reverse complement strand
AAACAGTCATGCCAACTTCAATCAGAACCTCACGTATTCGAGGCAGTAAATCAAAACTCCAGAGTTAATTGAGACAAACCGACCAGTTTGATAATATATGATAAAAAGTGACCTGGTATCTGCAGAAAGATGGTCAGCAGTATCAGTCCCACAGTAAAACCAGCATATTTACACAGTTTCTGTACAAACCCACTTACCCGGAATACCAATGATGGCCAAGATCATGTCATATATTTTGCTGACATTGCGAATAATTCTGTGCATTTTTTGACTGCATTACTCTGCCTCGACCAACCAGACTGAATTAAACTTGGAGTCAATGAAGCCAATTATCTATATTCTCTGGAAATCTCCACAGGGACATTCAGATTGCAGCATTTTCAAAGATTTTGTGTACAGTTTGGGTTAACAAATTCTGGCAGCTATCCACGTCAGAACACTGATGAGGTAGAATATGATGATACTGAATTGTTAAGTAATACAATTGGATAATTTATGTGAATCAATGATTTTTTTTGTTGCAAAAGTATGCAGCATTTTATGAAATAATATGTGCAATACACTCCATTAAAGTCCATTTCAAATCATACAGAACAGAAAAGGCAAAGTGACCATAGTCCTGATTTCTCATTAGACAGAGGTCACTGATGGTGGTTTAACCTGCAGATCACGAGATCTCAGACAAAGGGAAAGGTTGAGAAGGAGAGTCCTTCTTGGTAACCTCTGCCATTTGAACTTCTGCTATTAGTATTACAAGCCAGCTGCCCTGCCAACTGAGCTAAACCAATGGCTCATAGTGTTCAGGGCTGTGCAAGTTAGGTGCATTAGACTGGGGTAAATGTAGAGTAGTAGGGTAGGGGAATGGGTCTGAATGGGTTACTCTTCAGAGGCTCAGCGTGGACTTGTTGGGCCGAAAGGTCTGTTTTCACATTGTAGGGATTCTGAAAAAAAAGGCAATTGTGATTGTTGGCCCTTATTTGAAGGAGGTTGGAGTATAAGAGTAGGGAAGTCTTCCTGTAACTGTACACGGTGCTGGTGAGACTACATCTGGAGTACTGTGA
>NW_025122110.1:0-1061 GCF_004010195.1 Chiloscyllium plagiosum | reverse complement strand
GACGGCAGTGAGGGTCAGGCAGGGTCTGTGTTGTACGGTGGTGAGGGTCAGGCTCTGGCCGGTGTTGGACGCTGGTGACTGTCAGCTTGGGGGTGGCATTGGACTTCAAAAAATGGTCAGACTGGTGACGGTGTGTGCACGGGGTTGAAAGTCCGGCTGGGTATGATGTGTGGACGGCGGTGACATTCAGGCTGAGGATGGTGATGAATGGCGTTACGGGTCAGGCTGGGGGTGGTGTTGAATTGCAGTGAGTGTCAGGCGAGAGGCAGACTGGGAGCGGTCTGTGGACGATGGTGAGGGTTAGGCTGGGGACGGTGTGCGGGTGGCAGTGAGGGTCAGGCTGGGGACGGTGTGTGGATGGCTGTGAGGGTCAGGCTGTGGGCAGTGTGTAGACAGCGGTCAGGGTCAGGCTGGGGGCGGTGTGTGGAAGGTGGTGAGAGTCAGGCTGGGCATGGTGTTGGGAGGCATTGAGGGTCAGGCTGGTGGCGGTGTTGGATGGCAGTGAGGGTCAGGCTGGGCGCGGTGTTGGATGGCGATGAGGGTCAGGCTGGGGGCGGTGTGTGGATGGCAGTGAGGGTCAGGCTGGGGGTACTGTGTGGACGGCGGTGATGGTCAGGCTGGGAGCAGAGTGCGGAGGGCGGTGAGGGTCAGGTTGGGGGCAGTGTGTAGACAGCGGTCATGGTCAGGCTGGGGGCAGTGTGTGGAAGGTGGTGAGAGTCAGGCTGGGCATGGTGTTGGGTGGCGTTGAGGGTCAGGCTGGGGGCGGTGTTGGATGGCAGTGAGGGTCAGGCTGGGTGCGGTGTTGGATAGCGATGAGGGTCAGGCTGGGGGCGATGTGTGGACAGCAGTGAGGTTCAGGCTGGGGATGGTGTGTGGGTGGCAGTGAGGGTCAGGCTGTGGACGGTGTGTGGATGGCTGTGAGTGTCCGGCTGGGGGCAGTGTGTGGATGGCAGTGAGGGTCAGGCTCGGGACTGTGATTGGAAGGCGGTGATTGTCAGGCTGGGGGCGGTGTGCGAACTTCGGTGAGGGTCAGACTGGGGGCACTGTGTGGACGGCAGTGA
>NW_025122109.1:0-1061 GCF_004010195.1 Chiloscyllium plagiosum | reverse complement strand
CCACAGGAGTATTCATAAACAATATTGACAATCCACAGTCCACAGGATTATTCACATACAGTATTGACCAGCCTACTTCCACAGGATTTTTGAACCTACTGCCTTGTCAGTTTAAAGGTCACAGGATTATTCACACAAAGTATTGACCATCCTCAGGCCAAGGGTAATTCACACACAGTATTGACCATCCTCAGGCCATGGATTATTCACACACAGTATTGACAATCCTCAAGCCACAGGATTATTCCTACACAGTATTGAACATCCTCAGGCCACGGGGTTATTCACACACAGTAGTGACCATCCTCAGGCCACACGAGTCCTCGCACACAATATTCAACATTCTCAGCCGACAGGATTATTCCCACACAGTATTGACTGGCAAACAGACACAGGATTAATGAACAAACTGTATTGACCATTTGCAGGTCACAGGATTATTCCCAGACAGTATTGACCATTCTCTGGCCACAGGATTATTCACACCCAGCACTGACCATCCTCAGGCAAAGGTAATTCACACACAATATTGATGATTCACAGTGCACAGGATTATTCACACACTGTATTGACCATTCACATTCCAAAGGATTATTCTCACACAATACTGACCACCGTCATTCCACAGGATTACTCAGTCACAGTGTTGATCAGTCTCAGTCCACAGGATTAACCACACCTAGCCCACAGGATTATACACAAACTGTATTGACCAACCTCAGGATTAGTCACACACAGTATTGACCATTCACAGGCCAGAAGATTATCACACACAGTATTGATCATGCTCAGGCCACTGTATCATTCACACACTGTATTGACCAACCTCAGCCCACATGAATATTCACACACAATATTCAATATTCTCAGCCAGCAGGATTATTCCCACACAGTATTGACCAGCATACAGCCACAGGATTAATGAACACACTATCTTGACCATTTATAGGTCACAGGACTATTCCCACACAGTATTGACCAGCATAGGGACACAGGATTAACGAACACACTGTCTTGACCATTCACATGGTACATGATTATTCCCACACAGTATTGACTAT
>NW_025122108.1:0-1061 GCF_004010195.1 Chiloscyllium plagiosum | reverse complement strand
CTGTTACACAGCAACAGGAAGATTCTATAATCCCTCAAACCCTCTAACGCATCAACAGGAGGAGGTCATTCTGGCCTTGGAGATGACAACATGGGAACACCAGAAAGACGTCAGTCCATCGAGTTTGTACACCTACAGGATGATGAGTCCATTCAGCCACACATGGCTCTTACACAGCAATTGGAGCAGACCTCTTAAAAACGTGTGCCCATTAAACAGGAATTAAAAGAAAAAGTAAAGGTTTTCGAAAGGGAAGAACTTACAATAACTGTATATATTAGGGAGTAAAATGTAAGAATAAACTATTGTAACTATTGTGTTTGCTTGAGTTACTTAAAGATGTGACAAATAAGGTGGATCGTGGGAATCCTGGAGATGGAATATATATGGTCTTCCAGAAGGCATTGGATGTGTCGCTTCTCCAAAGAGTAAGTGGTAAGATCAGCCAACATCGGTTTAGGAGTAATTTATTAGCTTGGATAGAGGATTGGTTAACTAACAAAATGCAGTCATATGGATTAAATGTGTCATTTTCTTTTGGAAAATGCAATTTGTGGAGTGCCATAGAATTCACTTCTCATGCCTCAACTATTTGCGATCGATATTATTACTCGGTTGACGGGATAGAAAGTAATACAGCTACATTTTCAGATGACACTAACATTGGTGGGAAATTACTTCGGAATGATTATGCAAGAGATTTAAAAACTATATGGATAGTTTGGGTGAATGGGCCAACATTTGGCAATGAATATTAAAGTGGATAAATATGGCCAGCATAATAGAAAGGCTAATTATTGTCTAAATGGAAAGAAACTTCAAAGTGCTTCGGTGCAGAGGGATCTGGGTGTCTACTTGTATATCACAGAAAACTTGCATTCGGGTACCTCAAGTAATGAGAAATGCAAGCATAATTTCAGCGCTTATTTTTAAAGGATTGAGTAGAAAGGTAGGGAGTGTTGGTGTAGCTATGCAAGGCATTAGTGAGGCTTGAACTGGAGTACAGTTTGGGTGTCCTGCAGAATGAGATATTTGCATTGGAAGCAATTCAGAAGAGGTTC
>NW_025122107.1:0-1061 GCF_004010195.1 Chiloscyllium plagiosum | reverse complement strand
GAGCGCAAAACTGATTTTCGTACCTCTCATCACGAAACTGCTATCATAATCCAATTAACCTTTTCGTTCCCACTCCCTTGGGTTTAAAATTTAAGGATGATCTTGCTGTCCTCTTATCGACTAGGACAACTACGTTCTTTTATTAAGGGTTAATTTTATTAAGGGTTCCTGGCGGGTCCCTGGGGGCAGGAACTCCTGACACTCCTATTTTCATCAAGGTTCATACACGGCATTGCCTTTACTTCCTTTTTCGCATCTGGACACTTTCTCTTAAAGTAACTGGTCTTTCCACAGAAATAACATCCAACCTGTGGGGATTTCCACTTTGATCCTTGTTCCTGTCTACCAGATCCCTTAACATCTCCTCCCCATCCCTTCTTTTATTTTCACTATGTTGCCCGCCACCAGTCCGGTTTTAGTCTCCCGATTCAAATCCAAAAATAGTCCTCCCAAGTATTCAAAGTCACTTATTGCTCGATCACAATGATATTGGTCGTGAAATAACCAGGGCTACCTTACAAAGGGGCCCGCCCATCCAAGCCAAAGTTTCAACTCGAATAGCCAAATCCTCTTCAAGGCAGCCCCGTCCTCCATAAATCGTTTCCATGTAAGGATAAAAGAGGTTAGTTAGAAACTGACAGTAAGGTAGTCATGTCCTGTAAAAAGAACAGGAGTTCACTTTTATTTCATAATCTGTAAAATCCTTAACCTTAAAAGATATCATGTTAAAATTTCCACAATAGAAATCAGATTCAAAACAGTCCCGGATCATAAACTCCAGGGAACAAAGCACAAACATTTAATCACCAGCAAACGAATGTACATTCAAAACGAATCACAAAGCATTCTACTAGCTGTACAGCTTCTCTCTCTCTCTCTCAAACACACACACACACACAGACATCATGTCTCACAGTCACTTTGAGTTTCCTGCAACAACTCCTCCGGCTTGTGAACATTTTTCTGGACGTCTTTTTCTTTGTACTCCTCTTGATGACCTGTCTATAAACGGCTGATGCCTTCATGTGAAGGAATAACCTGTATGTCGGCTCTTGTTCTGG
>NW_025122106.1:0-1061 GCF_004010195.1 Chiloscyllium plagiosum | reverse complement strand
CAGTATACTTTACCCATTCAAACCAGGTGTTTGCGTCCCCATACCCAGTTTCTATTTCGATAGTCTGTTTCAAGTCCTTTATCTCTATATTTTTTACTAGTTCAGGATCATCGGGAGGGGTGAAAGGTTGTACCTTATTATCCAATAGTTCTGAAGAAGGGCTTATGCCCGAAACGTCAATTCTCCCGTTCCTTGGATGCTGCCTGACCTGCTGCGCTTTTCCAGTAGTATCCAATAGTTTTCCCTGTCCTACACTAATTTGAAAACAACAGCCCTAGAAATCCTTCCCGTTTGCTTACATTTCTGTCCCAAATGTTTCATCTAATTGTATCTCATAGGTGCCCCACCCCCACCCCGAGAATTGCTTTGTGCCATATGGTTTTCTTTATCATTAGGTATATTGGGTTTCGCTTTTTATCGGGACAATCGAGAGGTGATCGGAAGATGGCCCTGTGTATTGTGACAAGACTATTATACCAAGTACCATCCCCAAAGGACTTAAGATGTATCTCTGAGCTGCGGTACTGTCTCTGATAATCTACATCCCCACAATTTACTAAGCTACATGCATCAGGTCTATTACTTGCGGATTATCAGACTCAGAGACCGTTAATAACACATATTAAAATAATATTTGACAAAATCCCATTACTAAGAGAGCTAGCATCATAACTCTAAGCATCCCCAACATTCTAAAAATTGTGCTGAAGCACAGAAAAACTTAATACACAATCCTACAGAAATAATCCCGCGCTCGCGTCGCCACTGTATAATCAGTTACACTAAGTCTCTTCAGCCTGAGTTTCAGCGCGTCTTGCGTTGATTCGACTGTCCAGACTTCTTCCTCAACTGGAGATTTCACTGGCCCGAGTGTAGTGAGTCCAGTCTTTCTCCGCTGTCCTTATTGTCGTTTCGGTAATCAAAGGATCCTGATACAGCCCTTCCCAGTCCGGCTGCAATTTAGTCTCTGTCCATGATTTTGCCACGATCCAATCTCCTGGCCGCATGGGATGAACGGTGAATTCAAAGGGCGGAGTCTGTGCCAATAAACTCTGTTTCCT
>NW_025122105.1:0-1061 GCF_004010195.1 Chiloscyllium plagiosum | reverse complement strand
CCCAGACTGTACAGTAACCAGATCCCACTATCACAAGTCACAGCAGGAAGCACAAACTAAAGACAACGATGAAGGAGTTAAGGTTCTGTTAGCTGACATCCTGTTTGACGTAATGGTGCAGGGAAAACATGAACAAAGAGAGGGTCCGAAAAAAGTGTTTAGTCCTGAAAGGTGAAGAGATTTGCAACAGACAATCAAGATGGTAAAAGATATATATGTGGATGCGTACTCTGAAAGTGAGGCAGAGTTATTCCTGAGGATTATTATCAGAAATATAGAATCCTAAAACGGAAATGGAGACTACGGCAGGTTAGTGCAGAGGAGTAGTGTGCTGAAGTGCACCAGATTGTGTTGCCGGTAGCATAGAAACAGGAAGTGTTACGGGTAGCAAGTGAACTACCTATGAGAGGTCACCGAGGGATACAAAAGACTCCGGTTAAGGGACAAAAACATTTGTATTGTCCTGGAATGCGCAAAGATATTGTTAACTTCTGGCATTCGTGTCACACATGCCAAATCGCAGGTAGGCCACAGGCAGTAATGGAACTAGGACCTCTGTCACCAATTCCCACATTCAGAAACCCCTTCATGCGGCTTATGAATTAGTGTGCCCTCCGGAAAAGTACAGGAGGGACAGAATTGAAAAAACAGGTGCTAGTTTCTGCCCCACAGAGTGAGGAACCATTCCAAATGGTGTGAAGTTTGATGTGCCTCAAAATATGTTAAACATGTAGAAGTCCTTGAGTAGTGGGATAGGTTCATAAACAATCTGCCTCAGGATCATAGAACGCAGTTGAAACGTTTGTTATTGCATTATGAGGGCTTATGTAAGAATCATAAGGGGATAACTAATGCCATTGTATCTGAAGTAAACGCATAGAATACTATTTCGATAAATCAACACCCCTATCAGCTTAATCCTCTCAAAGTAGGCAGGTCCTGAAGGAAGTGGAGGCTATGCTCAATTAGGTCATCATCAAACCAAGCCAGAGCGAGTGGTGCTCGCCGATTATCTTCATTCCCAAACGGGATTGGACTCAATGATTTTGGTTGGATTATTA
>NW_025122104.1:0-1061 GCF_004010195.1 Chiloscyllium plagiosum | reverse complement strand
ATTACTACCGGGGCACCCGACCCCAATTACTACCGGGGACTCGGACCCCAATTACTACAGGGGCACCAGACCCCAATTACTACCGGGGACTCCGACCCCAATTACTACAGGGGCACCCGACCCCAATTACTACTGCAGGGGACCACGACCCTAATTACTGCAGGGGACCCCGACCCTAATTACTCCAGGGGAGTCCGACCCCAACCACTGCAGGGGCACCCGACCCCAATTACTGCAGGGGACCCCGACCCTAATTACTGCAGGGGACCCCGACCCCAATTACTGCAGGGGACCCCGACCCCAATTACTGCAGGGGACCCTGACCCCAATTACTGCAGGGGACTCCGACCCCAATTACTGCAGGGGCACGCGTCCCCAATTACTACAGGGGCACCCGACCTGAATTACTACAGGGGCACCCGACCCCAATTACTACAGGGGCACTCTGACCCCAATTACTACAGGGGCACCCGACCCCAATTACTACAGGGGCACCCGACCCCAATTACTACAGGGGCACCCGACCCCAATTACTACAGGGGCACCCGACCCCAATTACTACAGGGGCACCCGACCCCAATTACTACAGGGGCACCCGACCCCAATTACTACAGGGGCACCCGACCCCAATTACTACAGGGGCACCCGACCCCAATTACTACAGGGGCACCCGACCCCAATTACTACAGGGGCACCCGACCCCAATTACTACAGGGGCACCCGACCCCAATTACTACAGGGGCACCCGACCCCAATTACTACAGGGGCACCCGACCCCAATTACTACAGGGGCACCCGACCCCAATTACTACAGGGGCACCCGACCCCAATTACTACCGGGCACTCCGACCCCAATTACTACAGGGGCACCCGACCCCAATTACTGCAGGGGACCCCGACCCTAATTACTGCAGGGGACCCCGACCCCAATTACTACAGGGGCACCCGACCCCAATTACTACAGAGGCACCCGACCCCAATTACTACCAGGGACTCCGACCCCAATTACTACAGGGGCACCCGACCCCAATTACTACCGGTTTACCCGACCCCAATTACTA
>NW_025122103.1:0-1061 GCF_004010195.1 Chiloscyllium plagiosum | reverse complement strand
ACAAGAGCTAACAGTGAGAAAATGAAATAGCTGCACTGAAAGCACACAAAAAAATAATGGGCCTTGGAGTGTGTGGGATTGGTGGCTGTGCTAACAACAGCCCATTTCATAATAGGACCAGCTGTGAGCTAGGAAAAGAATCATGGAAGGAGGGAATCAGACAGTAAAGATATGAATTCGACATTACATCTGAGAGGCTGTGTGGTGGTAAAGTGAATATTTAGAGATTGATCTCCAAGCATGTGCTGAGCCTCACTAGAATACTAAACTCAGCCTGAGATAAAAGTGCTGGCCAGGGAACAGGGTGGTGTGTTTAAGTGATAAGAAACTAGAAGCACAGGGTCGATATCCAGCATCCTTAGTTCTTTGTTTCATTTTATGGAGCAGTAAACTTTACTTGTAAAGTGAACACTGCATTTACTAAGAGAATAAAGTCACAATATTCCATGGTCTTGAGCAAATGTAGCAGTTCACTCTACAACATGAGCATGAATGCAGTCTACAGTCCATGTACAACGTGTTCCTAACATCCCAAATTGAAATGTGGTACACGTGGATAATATCCTATGATTGAACACATCAAATAGTAAATGCTTCCAGGACAGATCCCATGGATATCACAGCAACTCCACTTAATTGTGGACAACAAGGTGGATCATCAAATATCACTAAACTTCACAATGATTCGCACTGTTTTTTTTTTGAGCCTTTCTGTCATCGACAGTCACAACTAACCACCCCTTTCATTGACTGATTTTCCTTCAGTCCTGGGTTCATGTTTCCCTTGTCTCTGAATCTACACTCCAATCCTTACTCACAGGGACAGCTCCAGCTTTTCACCTGCAGCTCGCTGCATCAAATACCTGGTTCCTGACTTTCTCAGTTGTATGAAACAATTACTACTTATGGGATTTTTCAATGCCCCAGCTCTCAGGGGGTTGAAATGCTCTGAGGATTCATCTGAGTAATACCATCTTCTTCACACAGTTTCCCACCAACACAATCCAGAAACTTCCCTTACCACTTTAGGGCAGCATGGTGGTTCAGTGGCTCAGAGCTCT
>NW_025122102.1:0-1061 GCF_004010195.1 Chiloscyllium plagiosum | reverse complement strand
TGCTCTTCATGATTTTATAAACGTCTGTAAGATCACCCCTCAGCCTCTGAAGCTCCAGGGAAAACAGCCTCAGCCTGTTTAGCCTCTCCCTCCAGCTGAAAACGTCCAAAACCCGTGGCAACATACTTGTAAATCTTTTTCGGAACCCTTTCGAGCTTCACGACATCTTTATGATCGTCAGGAGAGCAGAATTGCGCGCAATATTCGAAACGTGGCCTAACCAATGCCCTGCACAGCCGCAACATGACCTCCAAAATCCTGTACTTAATACTGTGACCAAAAAAGGAAATTATCACAATCCTATCGACCTGCGACTCTACTTTCAAACAGCTATGAACCTGCACTCCAAGGTCTCTTTGTTCAGCAAACACTCCTTCGGATCTTACCATGAAGTGTACAAGTCCTGACAATATTTGTTTTCAAAAAATGCAGCACCTCACATTTATCTAAATTCAACTCGATTTTGCCACTTTTCATCCCATTGACTCATCTGGTCAAAATCCCTTTGTAATCTGAGGTAACTTCCTGAGATGTTCTCTATACCTCCAATATTGGTGTCATCTGCAAACTTAATAACTATAACCCTAATGATCATATTCAAAACATTTATATAAATGATGAAGAGTAGTAGACACAACACTGATCCTTGTGGCACTCCACTGATCACAGGTGTACAGTTTTAAAAATAACCCTCCACCACCATGCTCCGTCCTCTACCTTTGAGCCAGTTCTGAATCAAATGGCTGGTTCTCTCTGTATTCCATGAGATCTAACTTTGCTAGACAGTTTCCATGGAGAATCTTGTCGAACACCTTACTGAAGTCCATATATATCACGTCTACCACTCTGCCCTCATCAATCGTCTTTGTTACAACTTCATAAAAAACTTAGTCAAGTTTGGGAATCATGATTTCCCACGCACAATGTCGTGTTGACTATACATAAACAGTACTTGCCTTTCCAAATACATGTGCATCCTGTCCCTGCGGATTCCCTCCAACAACTTGCCCACCACCGACGTCAGGCTAACTGGTCTATAGTTCCCCGGATTGTCCTTACCA
>NW_025122101.1:0-1061 GCF_004010195.1 Chiloscyllium plagiosum | reverse complement strand
TCAAAACCTCCAACCCTGGCAACATCCTTGTAATCCTTTTCTGAACCCTTTCAAGGGAAATTATGACGCTATCAGACAGGAGTTGAAAAGTACAGCCTGGGAGCAATTGTTCCACAGAAAGGGCACAGCAGACATGTGGAGACTATTTAAGGAGCAGATGTTGCGAGTGATGCACAAATTTGTTCCTCTGAGACAGGTAAAAAAGGGGTAAGATTAAGGAACCTTGGATGACAAGAACAGAGGAGCTTCTCGTCAAAAGGAAGAAGGCAGCTTACGTAAGGATCTAGCACAGCTTTAGAGGATTACAGGCTAGCTAGAAAGCAGCTCAGAAATGGACTGAGGAGAGCCAGGAGGTGGCACGAAAAAGGCTTGGCAGGAAGGATTATGGAGAACCCAAAGGCATTTTACTCATACCTGAGGAATAAGAAAATGCTCAGGGAGAAGGTAGGGCCGATCAGGGATAGTGGAGGGAACTTGTGCGTGGAGACTGAACAGATAGAGGAAGCTCTAAATGAGTTTTTTGGTTCAAAGTTTTCACAAAGGAAAGGGAGCTTGTTGTAAATGAAAACTTAGAGGAGCTCGAATACAGTCGTGACCAGATCAAGATTGATGAAGTTGATGTGCTGGAAATGTTGGAAAACATTAAGATTGCTAAGTCCCCAGGGCCAGACCAGATTTATCCTAGGCTGCTCCAGGAGGCGAGAAAGGAGGTTGGGTAAGCCACTGGCGAGGATATTTGCCTCCTCACTCTCCACGGGAGGCGTACCGGAGGATTGGAAGGAGGCGAATGTTGTTCCACTTTTCAAAAAGGGTAATAGGGAAATCCCTGGCAATTACAGACCAGTCAGTCTTACGTCTGTGGTCAGCAACGTTGTGGAAAGAATTCTGAGGGATAGGATTTATGACTATTTGGTAAAGCATAGCATGATTAAAGGCAGTCAGCATGGCTTTGTGAGGGACAGGTCATGCCTCACAAATCTTATTGAGTGCTTTGAGGAGATGTTAAGTTAGGTCGACAACGGTTGAGTAGTGAATGTGGTGTATATGGATTTCAGCAAGGC
>NW_025122100.1:0-1061 GCF_004010195.1 Chiloscyllium plagiosum | reverse complement strand
CCTGTACTAACTGGGGTTCCACTCCTGTACTAATTGGGGTTCCATTCCCGTACTAACTGGGGTTCCATCCCCGTACTTACTGGGGTTCCACTCTTGTACTAACTGTGTTGCCATTCCTGTACTAACTGGGATTCCACTCCTGTACTAACTGGGGTTCCATTCCCGTACTAACTGGGGTTCCATCCCGGTACTAACGTTCCATCCCTGTACAAACTGGGGTTACAATCCCGTACTAACTGAGGTTCCATTCCCGTACTAACTGGGGTTACATCCCTGAACAAACTGGGGTTCCATTCCCGTACTAACTTGGGTTCTATTCCCGTACTAACTGGGGTTCCATTCCTGTACTAACTGGGGTTCCATTCCCGGAACTAACTGGGATTCCATTTCTGTACTAACTGGGGTTCCATTCCTGTACTAACTGGGGTTCCATTCCTGTACTAACGTTCCATCCCTGTACAAACTGGGGTTCCATTCCTGTACGAAGTGGGGTTCCATCACTGGACTAACTGTGGTTCCATTCCCGTACTAACTGGGGTTCCACTCCTTACTAACTGGGGTTCCATTCCTGTACTAACTGGGTTCCATTCCCGTACAAACTGGGGTACCATTCCCGTACTAACTGGGGTTCCATTCCTGTACTAACTGGGGTTCTATCCCCGTACTAACTGGGTTGCCATTCCTGCACTAATATTCCATCGCTGTACGAACTGGGGTTCCATCCCTGGATTGACTGGGTTCCATCCCTGTACTAACTGGGGTTCCATTACCATACTAACTGGGTTTCCATTCCCGTACTAACAAGGTTCCATTCCTGTACTAACTGGTTTCCATTCCCGGAATAACTGGGGTTTCATTCCCGTACTAACTGGGGTTCCATTCCTGTACTTACTAGGGTTCCATTCCCATACTAACTGGTGTTCCATTCCCGTACTAACTGGGTTCCATTTCCGTACTAACTGGGTTCCATTCCCGCACTAACTGGGTTTCCATTCCCGTACTAACTGGGTTCCATTCCTGTACTAACAGGGTTCCATTCCCGTACTAACTGGGGTTCCATT
>NW_025122099.1:0-1061 GCF_004010195.1 Chiloscyllium plagiosum | reverse complement strand
CGAACACCACCACCTTCAAACTCCCCTCTAAACCAGTCAATATCCTGAGTTGGAAATATATCACCATTCTTTCACTGTTGCTGGGTCAAAACCTTAGAATTCCCTCCCTCGTAGCATTGTGGATCAATGCATAGCAGGTGGACAGCAGCGGTATAAGAAGCCAGCTCAGCACCACCTTCTCAAGGGGGCAACTAGGGACGGACAAGAAATAGTGGGCCCATTCAGCGATTCCCATAACCAAAAAATAAGTTTAAAAAATTCCAAGTTGAACACCTCGATGTGACAGGTTGTCTAATTTGAAATGAACAGGAAAGCAGTGCTTCTGATACTGGACATTTTAGACCTTTATGTTATTAGATCTGTGTTCAGTGTTCCATGACATATTGTTGCTGAGTGCTGTGATAAATGGGCGGCACGGTGGCACACACGGTGGCACAGTGGTTAGCACTGCTGCCTCACAGCGCCAGAGACCCGTGTTCAATTCCCGCCTCAGGCGACTGACTGTCTGGAGTTTGCACATTCTCCCCGCGTCTGCGTGGGTTTCCTCCGGGTGCTCCGGTTTCCTCCCACAGTCCAAAAATGTGCAGGTCAGGTTAAATGGCCATGCTAAATTGCCCGTAGTGTTAGGTGCAGGGGTAATTGTAGGGGAATGGGTCTGGGTGGGTTGCGCTCGGCGGGTCTGTGTGGACTTGTTGGGCTGAAGGGCCTGTTTCCACACTAAGTAATCTAATCTAAATTGCACCTGTTTTGTTAAATTCAACAACACAAGTGTAACAGGATCGATCCTTCAAAAATACCTTATTAAATTCAACAATATTAGCATAGCAGGATCGATCCTTCAAAGATACCAGACTGAAAATGACAATCATCGTAGAGACAATGTACTCCTACCTGGTGAGACTCACAGATAGCAGCTTATATTCAACATATTACTGCGCTACTGGCTGGCAGTGAATTCTCCCACCGTCCATATTGTTGGGGTTACCATTGACCAGAAGGTGAAGTCAAATCAACGTACAGATACAAGAGTTACAAGAACAGGTCTGAGACTTTCAACTCTG
>NW_025122098.1:0-1061 GCF_004010195.1 Chiloscyllium plagiosum | reverse complement strand
CTGTGTGATGTAAACCAGCCCCACAGACATTGACACCAAATTACCCATCTGTCTGATATAAAGCAGACACACACTCACTGACACTGTTCCCCTCCTGTCTGACATAAACCAGCCCAACAGTCACTGACACCAATCACCCCTGTCTGATGTTAAACAGCACCACAGCCACTGACACCAATCTCCCCTGTCTGATGAAAACCAGCCCCACAGACATTGACACCAAATTACCCATCTGTCTGCTATAAACCAGACCCACAGTCATTGTCACCATTCCCCTCCTGTCTGACATAAACCAGCCCCACAGTCACTGACACCAATCTCCCATGTCTGATTTAAACCAGCCCCACAGACACAGACACCAATTTACCCATCTGTCTGATATGAACCAGACCCACAGTCACTGACACCATTTCCCTCCTGTCTGACATAAACCAGCCCCACAGTCACTGACACCAATCTCCCCAGTCTGATTTAAACAAGCCCCTCATTCACTGACACCAATCTCCCCCTCTCTGATATAAACCAGACCCACAGTCACTGATATCAATCTCCCCCTGTCTGATATAAACCAGTCCCACAGTCACTGACACCAATCTGCCCCTGTCTGACATAAACAAGCCCCACAGTCACTGACACCAATCTCCTCCTGTCTGATATAAACCAGCCCCATAGTCACTGACACCAATCTCCCCCTGTCTGATATAAACCAGCCCCACAGACACTGACACCAATTTACCCATCTGTCTGCTATAAACCAGACCCACAGTCACTGACACCATTCCCCTCCTGTCTGACATAATCCAGCCCCACAATCAGTGACACAAATCTCGCCTGTCTGATGTAAACCAGCCCCACAGTCACTGACACAAATTTACCCATCTGTCATATAAACCAGCCCCACAGACACTGACACCAATCTCCCCCTGTCTGATGTAAACTAGCCCCACAGACACTGACACCAATTTACCCATCTGTCGGCTATAAACCAGACCCACAGTCACTGACACCATTCCCCTCCTGTCTGACATAATCCAGCCCCACAATCACTGACACCAATCTCG
>NW_025122097.1:0-1061 GCF_004010195.1 Chiloscyllium plagiosum | reverse complement strand
CGCTGTATTCTTCTATGTTCTATGTTCAAACTGGATTTCCCATCAAGATTCCTTATGGAAATGGTTAGACGCCAAGCTACATGAAGTATTCAGCAGAAGGAGCACAGCATAGATGTACCTGGTCGCGGTCAGACACATCTATCCACTCCTGTTTCTGCCATAAGCATTCCCAGTCATCCACCAACATGAACCTGGTGTTCTTCTCTGACCACTGCCTCCTGCTGGCTGACTGTCACCTACAGGATGACCAGCAGGTGATCAAGGGAATGTGGAAACTAAATAAGAAACTGTTAACTGCAGAACACATCAAAGAGTTCAAATTGTACATAGATTACATAGTTTGGAGAACCCTCTTTGAATCTGCAGCGGACTGTTTGGAATATCAAGAATTTTCTTTCCCCTCAAAGGTAGTCATAAGGCGAAAGACACAGAGAAACAGACAGACACAGAGAGTAACAGACAGACAGAGAGAGAGACAGAGAGAAAAACTGTCCAAACTCCAGGAAAGTATGCAGATTCACAAAAAACAACTTTCCCGGCCGACCCATTGTTTCAGGCAGCTCCGGTCCCACTGAACTCATCTCTACATACCTTTTTTTTATAGATATTTTTAATAGAGATTTAACATTTTTACAAGTTTACAAAAATAAACAAAACTCTTAAATACAAACATTGATATACAATTAAATCAAATATACAATAGCCAAAATTTAACAAAAGAAAAAATACCGAAAAAGGAAAAAAAAACAAAACTCAACTATCTACTAATCTAACCGACAACTAACCAGAGTGTATATTTAAGTCTCTTACATGCTTGGAATGTGTTAACATCAAATGTAATAAAACCCGTATTCATGCAGGATTCCTCTCCTAAGGGGCCCAGGACCAGCAAGGTTTGTAATCTCAATTTAATAAAAGCCCTTGTTAGGATAGCCGAAATATCTGTATTTATGTAATTCAAGAAGGGCTGCCATATTTTATAAAATAATTCGGTCTTTCGGTGCACCATATTTGTAAGGAGGTCAAGAGGAATACATTCCATAATTAATCTGTGCCAATTT
>NW_025122096.1:0-1061 GCF_004010195.1 Chiloscyllium plagiosum | reverse complement strand
TGGGAAGAAGGAAAATACTCCACACAGCCAGTCTTGAAGCCAGATCATGGCGCCTTAATGCCACAGTGTTAATCACTGAGCCGCAGCGCCACCGCAAGACTATGTGACCAAGACAAAAACTGATGTCTCCAGAATGCCATCACAGCAACCAACTTCCCACATTTCCTCTAATTTTCAATCTTGTAGTCGATGATATGTCGAGATGGTCACTTCTGTGTACTCAATTGTATTAATGGTTTTCTAGGCAAGACAGTAAATACACTTGAACATATTCTTTTCTGAAGTACGCCAATGAACTGAGTGAATTTGGCAAAATATTTTGTTCACGTATCGAAACTGATTGTGCCTACAAAATAACTATTTTCAAAGCAACAACTTATTTCCCGACATATTGGACTTCACGTTCCCAAATATTCGACAGATATAAAAGTTAGTAGACGTGATTATGATGTTTACTATTGCTCGTTTCCTACATAGATCCAGATATTTCCAACTCTCCAGAGCCTGTGTAGAACTTCACACTTATGTAAGATGGAGTGATTATCGACAGTCCCTCTCCAACGTACATAATGACTTCCACGATCAAGCTGAATAAGTCCTAACCCCACTCATTAAAACAATTCACGGGATTGGGTTATAGACTGGTCCAGACCCACATTAAACGTCCAAGAATTTAGCACAGACCCCAACCTTTCTAATTGTTTTAAACATGTGTACAGTGGATATTCCAGGCGTAATGCAGCTGGCACAACCACTCAGTTTTAAGAAAAACAATATGTCTTTCGAGACTACCGTTTGAAAAACAAGCGACAAAAGTATTGTATTTAGAAAAACTGAGCCTATTGGAAGCCCAATCGAATCTATTAGAACTTAATGATAATGTTCCAAGCAGTTGCAAAATTCACATAAATATACCATTGGTCAAGAAAAAGGTAAAACCAAACATAGATTCTTACAGGAGAGACGTCACAGGGAGAGAGAGAATTGACAGCTTAGAACTGCTTCTTTCTGTAGCCAGCAGTTTCTCAGGGATTGCCTCTGAAACTTGATCAAACAGAACA
>NW_025122095.1:0-1061 GCF_004010195.1 Chiloscyllium plagiosum | reverse complement strand
TGCAATGGGAATATTAATGAATGTGATGCAATGGGAATTTTAATGAATGTAGTGCAACGGGAATGTTAGTTACTGTGGTGCAATGGGAAGGTTAGTTACTGTGTTGAAACGGACATGTTAGTGACTGTGTTGCAATGGGTGTCTTAGTGAATGTGTTGCAAAGGAAAAGTTCGTAATTGTGGTGTAATGGGATCCTAGTGAATGTGTTGCAAATGGAATGTGAGTGAGTGTGGTGCAATTGGAATGTTAGTTACTGTGGTGAAACGGGAATGTTAGTGACTGTGGTGCAATGGGAGTCTTAGTGATTGTGGTCAAACAAGAATGTTAGTGATTGTAGTGCAATGGGAGTCTTGTGAATGTGGTGCAATGGGCATGATAGTGACTGTGGTGCAATGAGAATGCTGGGGATTGTGGTGCAATGGGAATGTTAGTGATTCTGATACAATAGGAATGTTAGTGATTGTGGTGCAATAGGAATGGTGGTGATTGTGGTGCAATGGGAACGTTAGTGCTTGTGGTGCAATGAGAATGTCTGTGATTGCGGTGCAATGAGAATGCTGGTGATTGTGGTTGAATGGGAATCTTAGTGAATGTGGTGCAATGGGAATGTTAGTGACTGTGGTACAATGAGAATGTTAGTGCTTGTGCTGCAATGAGAATACTGGTGATTGTGGTGGTATGGGAATCGTAGTGAATGTGGTGCAATGGGAATGTTAATGACTGCAGTGCAATGGGAATGTTAATGATTGTGGTACAATGGGATTGTTAGTGATTGTGGTGCAATGGGAATGTTAGTGACTGAGGAGGAATGGGAATGTTCGTGATTATGGTGTAATGGGAATGTTAGTGACCGTGATGCAATGGGAATGTTAGTGATTGTGGTGCCATGCGAACATCAGTGACTGTTGTGCAATGGGAATTGTACTGATTTTGGCGCAATAGGAATGTTCACGATTGTGGTGCCATGGGAATGTTATTGAGAGTGGTGCAATTGGAATGTGAGTGACTATGGTGCAATGGGAATGTTCATGACAGTGGTGGAACGGGAATGTTAGTGACTG
>NW_025122094.1:0-1061 GCF_004010195.1 Chiloscyllium plagiosum | reverse complement strand
GGGGGTGGTGGATGGAGGAGGCCCAGAACCTGCTTGTCCTTGGCAGAGCGGCAGGGGGAGTTGAAGTGTTCAGCCACGGGGCGGTGGGGTCGGTTGGTGTCCCAGAAATGGTCTCGAAAGCGGTCTGCGAGGAGACTTCCCGTCTCCCCAAGTGTGTGTATCAGGTTATTCACAAACTGCCCCTCACCAAATCGTCCAAAGGAATTACTGGGAACTTACAGGAAGTCACTTACTGACAGACTGGTGTGTGGACTGAGCTACCCTGTTAGTATTAGCCCTTTCCCAGCCTCAGACTTGTCCTCCGTGTCTCTGTCTCTCTCTCTCTCTGTTTGCATGGAGGTGGCAGTTCTGTGCAAAAGGGGGGGTAAAGTTTAAGTTATAGGGTTATAAGATTTTAGTCCTTGCTGTGAGTTTAAGAGAGTCGGGTTACAATGGTAACTTGTGGTTCCATGACAGAAATCTGGAGAGAGTATCCCGGACACTGAATGAGATTGTGAATAAGCTATAATAGATCTTCACATACACACACACACTCAATGCTAGCCAGAGCCTGCCTCCCAGAGGGTTATCCAGGGAGTGACGGCTGAGGGGCATGTTGCTGGAAAAAGGGCAAGGGAGGGATATTCTGAAGTGACTCTCTCACCAACATGCGCCATATCCCAAAGTGGCTCAACACTGACCCGCCGACAGCACCCGCGCCCTCAGCACTGACCCTCCGACAGCTCCCGCTCCCTCAGCACTGACCCTCCGACAGCGCCCGCTCCCTCAGCGCTGACTCTCCGATAGCACCCGCTCCCTCAGCACTGACCCTCCGACAGTGCCCACTCCCTCAGCACTGACCCTTCGACAGCACCCGCTCCCTCAGCGCTGACCCTCCGACAGCGCCCATTCCCTCAGCAGTGACCCTCCAACAGTGCCCACTCCCTCAGCACTGACCCTCCGACAATGCCCGCTCCCTCAGCGCTGACCCTCCGACAGTGCCCGCTCCCTCAGTGCTGACCCTCCGACAGTACCCACTCCCTCAGCACTGACCCTCCGACAGTGCCGGCTCCCTCAGCGCT
>NW_025122093.1:0-1061 GCF_004010195.1 Chiloscyllium plagiosum | reverse complement strand
TCAACACATTAGATACTGACTGATCCCCAAATAACAACACATCGGATACTGACTGTCCACAAATATCACCACATCAGATACTGACAGTCCCTGAATATCAACACATCGGATACTGACTGTACCCGAATACCAACACATCGGGAAATGACTGTCCACGAATATCAACACATCAGATCCATGACTGACCCCAATATCACCACTACAGATACTGACTGTCCCCCAATATCACCATATCAGATACTGACTGTCCCCGAATATCAACACGTCGGATACTGACTGACCCCAATATCACCACAGCGGATACTGACTTACCCCGAATATCACCACATCAGATACTGACTGTCCGCAATATCACCATATCAGATACTGACTGTCCCCGAATATCAACACATCAGATACTGACTGACCCCAATATCACCACATCAGATTCTGACTGTCCCCCAATTTCACCGCATCAGATAGTGACTCTCCCCCAATATCACCGCATCAGATACAGACTGTCCCCGAATATCAACACATCAGATACTGACTGTACCCCAATATCACCACGTCAGATACTGTCTGTCCCCCAATATCACCACATAAGATACTGACTGACCCCAATATCAACACATCAGATACTGACTGTCCCCAATATCACCACATCAGATACTGACTGTCCCCGAATATCAACACATCAGATACTGACTGTCCCCGAATTTCACCACATCAGATACTGACTGACCCCAACATCACCACATCAGATACTGACTGTCCCCCAATATCACCACATCAGATACTGACTGACCCCGAATATCAACACATCAGATACTGACTGTCCCCAATATCACCAAATCAGATACTGACCTTCCCCGAATATCAACACATCAAATACTGACTGTCCCCAATATCACCACATCAGATACTGACTGTTCCCAATATCACCAAATCAGATACCGACAGTCCCCAACATCAACGCATCGGATACTGACTGACCCCAATATCACAACATCAGATATTGACTTACCCCAATATCACCACATCGGATCCTGACTTACCCCAATATCACCACTACAGATACT
>NW_025122092.1:0-1061 GCF_004010195.1 Chiloscyllium plagiosum | reverse complement strand
CGACAGTGCCCACTCCCTTAGTACTGACCCTCCCACAGCGCCCGCTCCCTCAGCACTGACCCTCCGACAGCGCCCGCTCTCTCAGCGCTGACCCTCCCACAGCACCCGCTCCCTCAGCACTGACCCTCCCACAGCGCCCGCTCCCTCAGCACTGACCCTCCGACAGCGCCCGCTCTCTCAGCGCTGACCCTCCCACAGTGCCTTGCATCCTCGAACGCCCTCTCCCTCAGCACTGACCCTCCCACAGCGCCCGCTCCCTCAGCACTTAATCTTCGACCTTTTCTTGCATCCTCGAACATTTGTAAAATAATTTTTCCTGTGGCCCCCGTACCCCTTGAGGGTGGGAGTATAGGTCACTGGGTGATTGGGCGTTTGCGACGGGTGATTTTCGAACAAAGTTTCTCGCCCTCTCTTTCTCTCTCACTATTACCATGGGATTGCCAATACCAGTCACCATTACCACACAACACCAGCCTGTCGTCCAACTGGTTTATTTGGAAGTAGCTTTCGGAACGCCGCTCCTTCCAACTTGTTCCCTGATGATGGAGCTGCACTCCGACAGACCCTGCTTCCAAATATACAATTGGACTAGAACCTGGTGTTGAGTGAGTTTGAACTTTGCCTCCGCCAGTCCAACACCAGCTCCTCCTCTTCACCAATATCCCAAAGGCCAGTGCTTGCCATTCCATCTTGACCTGGGGAATTCCTCCCCACCCTCCTGAACGTTTACCTCTGACCCTAACCCCATCAGCGCACGTTTCGATTTCCTATCTCACCCAGCAGTCAAGGAATGGAGTCTTGGTCTTTCTGCGGAAATGGGGGCCGGTGTAATGAAGGCAAGAGGCCAGCAGAGGTCGCTTGAAGAGTGGCTGACCAACGTCCTGGACACCCAACTCTCCCCACCCCGACAAACGGTCAAGAAAGCTTCACAACGCCTCAGGAGGCGAAAGAAATTCGGCCAATCCACAACGACTCGTAGCCAAATTTAACGGAGGAAGCATCCTACTCAGATGCGTCACAGCGTGGCAGGCCATGCTAAATTGTCCCATAGTGCCCCAGGG
>NW_025122091.1:0-1061 GCF_004010195.1 Chiloscyllium plagiosum | reverse complement strand
TCGATGGGGCAAGGGCAATTTTAATGCGATTAGATAAGAATTAGGATGTGTAGAATGGGTAGCAAAATGCAGGGCATGCAAACAATGGAAATGTGGAGTTGATTTAAAGAAAGGTTATTGAGTGTCCTTGATAGGCGTGTTCCTATCAGGCAGAGAGGAAGTGATAAGGTAAGGGAACCGTGGATTATGACAGAAATTGCATCTCTTGTTACGAAGAAGAAGGAGGCTTATGTGTTGATGAGGCAAGATGGTTCAGATGAGGCGATGGAGAGCTACAGATCAGCTAGGAAGGATTTAAAGAGAGAGCTAAGAAGAGCAAAGAGAGGACACAAGCAATCTTTAGCAAATAGAATAAAGGAGAACCCTAAAGCTTTCCATAGGTATGTGAGGAATAAAAGGATGACGAGAGCAGGAATAGGTCCAGTCAA
This sequence comes from Chiloscyllium plagiosum, assembly GCF_004010195.1. NCBI lineage: Eukaryota > Metazoa > Chordata > Chondrichthyes > Orectolobiformes > Hemiscylliidae > Chiloscyllium > Chiloscyllium plagiosum. The sequence goes on along the minus strand of NW_025122091.1, from coordinate 633 downwards.
AGACAGAAGTGGGAAGTTGAGTGTGGATCCTGTGGAGATCAGAGAGGTGCTAAATGAACATTTCTCCATTGGTATTCACTCAGGAAAAGGGGAATATTGTAGAGGAGAAGAATGAGATATGAGATATTGGATGAAAAATGATCAAGGTTAGTTATGAAGAAGTGTTATCAATTCGAGAAGGATTGAAAGTAGACAAGTCCCCTGGGCCGGATAGGATTTATCCAAGGATTCTCTGGGAAGCTAGGGAGGAGATAGCAAAGTCTTGGGCTTTGATATTTAAGTCATCATTGTCTACAAGTTTAGTACCAGAGGGCAAATGTTGTGCCTTTGTAGAGATGACCCAGGTAATTATAGACTAGTGAGCTTTTGTCGGAAAAGTTTTGGAAAGGATTATTAACGATAGAATTTATAATCATCTAGCAAGCAATAACTTGATTTCTGATAGTCAACATGGTTTCATCAAGGGCAGGTCATATCTCACAAACCTCATTGAGTTTTTTGAGAAGGTGACTAAGCATATAGGTGAGGGTAGGGCAATTGACATGGTATACTTGGACTTCAGTAAAGCCTTTGATAAAGTTACACATGGTAGGCTGTTAGAGAAAATGCAGAGGCATGGTATTGAGGGTGTTA
>NW_025122090.1:0-1061 GCF_004010195.1 Chiloscyllium plagiosum | reverse complement strand
CCTGAAAGAACCTTCAATCATTCATTCAATGTAACAGACGTTATTTATTGATTCAATGAAACAAACTGCACCAGATGATTCAATGATTAGAGCTTCTCTCATTCATTCAATGTCTCGAGCTTAACGCATTCATTCAACCAAACAAACTGTTTTTATTCAACAGTGAATCAACCGTTATAGATTGATCTAACGAAACAAACTGCAAGTGCATTAGAGCTTTTCTCATTCATTCAATGTCTCGTGCTTAACGCATTCATTCAATTAAACAAACTGTTTTCATTCATTCAAAAAATCAAACGTTATAAATTGATGCAATGCAACAAACTGCAAGTGCAGTAGAGCTTCTCCCATTCATTTAATGTCTCAAGCTTCATACATTCCTTCACCCGAACAAACTATTCATTCAATGCCTCAATCTTAACTCATTCATTGAAAGAAACAAACTGTATTCGTTCATTCGCTGAAAGAAACTTCAATCATTCATTCAATGTATCAGTCGTTATTCACTGATTCAACGAACCAAACTGCACCAGATGATTCAATGATTAGAGCTTCTCTTATTCATTGAATGTCTCAAGCTTAACGCAATCATTCAACCAAACAAACTCTTTTTATTCATTCAGTCAATCAACCGTTATAAATTGATGTAATGAAACAAACTGCAAGTGCAGTAAAGCTGCTCTCATTCATTTAATGTCTCAAGCTTAATACATTCCTTCAACCGAACAAACTGTATTCATTCATTCAATGCCTCAATCTTTACTCATTCATTGAAAGAAAGTAAATGTATTCATGCGTTAGTCGATTCTAAGTTCAATCTTTCATTAAATGAACCAAACATTATTCATTGATCCAATATACGTGTTAATTCAACGAGCTGAGCTTCACTCATTCAATGTCTCGAGGTTAATACATTCATTGAAAGAAAGAAACTGTTTTCATTCAATGAAACAAACGTTATTCATTGAATCAATAGGTTGAGCTACTCTCATTCATTCCATGTCTCAAGCTTAACTCATTCAGTGAATGAAAAAATCTGAATGCGTTCAGTCGTTGAAAGA
>NW_025122089.1:0-1061 GCF_004010195.1 Chiloscyllium plagiosum | reverse complement strand
AGTCAATGTTTATTCAGCAGGGTCAGGGTCACTCACTGTGTAACCGTACAGAGTCAGTTTTAGTTCAGCAGGGTAAGGGTCACTCACTGTGTAACCGTACAGAGTGAGTGTTTATTCAGCAGGGTAAGGGTCACTCACTGCATAACCGTACAGAGGCAGTGTTTATTCAGCAGGGTAAGGGTCACTCTCTGTGTAACCCTACAGAGTCAGTGTTTATACAGCAAGGTAAGGGTCACTCACTGTGTAACCGTACAGAGTCGGTGTTTATTCAGCAAGGTAAGGGTCACTCACTGTGTAACCATACAGAGTCAGGGTTTATTCAGCAGGGAAAGGGTCACTCACTGTGTAACTGTAAAGAATCATTCTACATTCAGCAGGGTAAGGGTCAGTCACTGTGTAACCGTACAGAGTCAGGGTTTATTCAGCAGGGTAAGGGTCACTCACTGTGTAACCGTACAGAGTCAGTGTTTATTCAGTAGGGTAAGGGTCACTCACTGTGTAACCGTACAGAGTCAGTGTTTATTCAGCAGGGTAAGGGTCACTCACTGTGTAACCGTACAGAGTCAGTGTTTATTCAGTAGGGTAAGGGTCACTCACTGTGTAACCTACAGAGTCAGCTTTTATTCAGCAGGGTAAGGGTCACTCGCTGTGTAACCGTACAGAGTCAGTGTTTATTCAGCAGGGTAAGGGTCACTCACTGTGTAATCGTACAGAGTCAGTGTTTATTCAGCAGAGTAAGGGTCACTCACTGTGCTACTGTACAGAGTCAGTGTTTATTCAGCAGGGTAAGGGTCACTCACTGTGTAACCGTACAGAGTCAGTGTTTATTCAGCATGGTTAGGGTCTTTCGCTGTGTAACCGTACAAAGTCAGTGTTTGTTCAGCAGGGTAAGGGTCACTCACTGTGTAACCCTACAGAGTCAGTGTTTATTCAGCAGGGTAAGGGTCTTTTGCTGTTAAACCGTACAGAGTCAGGGTTTATTCAGCAGGGTAAGGGTCACTCACTGTGTAACCGTACAGAGTCAGGGATTATGCAGCAGGGTAAGGGTCACTCACTATGTA
>NW_025122088.1:0-1061 GCF_004010195.1 Chiloscyllium plagiosum | reverse complement strand
ATCCCTGAATTAATCCGGCCTATTCCACAACCTCAGGCACTGTGTTCCAGAGTTAATCCTGGATTGACCCAGCCGAAGCCACACTCTCAGGCATTGTGTTCCAGACGCAAACCCCTGGATTAATCTGGCCTATCCCATGGTCTCAGGCACTTTGTTCCAGACCGTAAACTCTGGATTAATCCGGCCTATCCAATGATCTCAGGCACAGTCTTCCAGACCCTAACGCCTGGAGTAATCCAGCCTATCCCACACTCTCAGACACTGTATTCCAGACCCTAACACCTGGATTAATCCGTCCTATCCCACATTCTTATGCACTGTGATCAAGACCATAAACACTGAATTAATCCGGCCTATCCCACACTCTTAGGCACTGTATTCCAGATCCTAACCCCTGGATTAATCCGGCCTATCCCACATTCTTATGCACTGTGATCAAGACCCTAAACCCTGGAGTAATCTGGCCTATCCCACACTCTCAGGCACTGTCTTCCAGATGCTAATCCCTGGATTGACCCAGCCTATCCCACTCTCTCAGGCACCGTGTTCCAGACCCTAACTCCTGGATTAATCCGGCCTATCCCACACTCTCAGGCACTTTGTTCCAGACTCTAACCAATGGATTAATCCGGCCTACCGCACGCTCTCAGACACTTTGTTCCAGACCCTAACCCCTGGATTGACACGGCCTACCCCACACTCTCAGGCACTGTCTTCCAGACCCTAACCCCTGGATTAATCCGGCCTATCCCACACTCTCAGGCACTGTATTCCAGACCCTAACTCCTGGATTGACCTGGCCTATCCCACACTCTCAGGCACTTTGCTACAGACCCTCACCCCTGGATTGACCCGGCCTACCCTACACTCTCAGGCATTTTGTTCGATACTTAACTCCTGGATTGACCTGGCCTCCCCCACACTCTCAGGCAGTGTGTTCCAGACACTAACCCGTGAATTAATCCGGACTATCTCACACTCTCAGATACTGTGTTCCAGACCCTAACCACTGGATTGACCCAGCCTCACCACACTCTCAGGCATTGTGTTCTAGACCATAA
>NW_025122087.1:0-1061 GCF_004010195.1 Chiloscyllium plagiosum | reverse complement strand
GATCAGTATTGGTCCTTGTCTTAATGGCTCTGCAAAGGTTATACTTGGATTCCTAATATTTGAGTGAGTCTCCTGATGTGAAGGCCTCACCCCTGGTTATTAGCAGGTTCTGTATGTCCTGATTCATCCAGGGTTTCCTGTTGGGGAACACCCGGATTGACTTCCTCGGTATGCAGTCCTCCACAGGCTTGCTGATAAAGTCTGTGATGGTGGTGGCGTACTCGACCAAGGTAGCTGCGGCCTGTTTGAACACGGCCCAGTCAGCCGATTCCAGACAGCCCCGGAGTTGATCCTCTGCCTCCTCCGATCAGAACTGGATCAGTATCCGCGAGGTTGTCTCCCGCTTGGAGCTTTTGCCTGAAAGCCGGGAGAGAAACACGGCATTGTGGTCGGAGTTCCCGAAATGAGGGTGGGGGATGGAGCGGTACCTTCACAGTGGGGTAGCAGTGGTCTAACACGTTCAGGCCCCTGGTGGGGCAGGTGATGTTCTGGTGGTACTTGGGCAACACCTTCCTTCGGTTGGCTTGATTGAAGTCGCCAGTTATATGGGTGTTGTTGAGGCCACACCTGGAGTATGGTGTACAATGTAGATCCCTGTGTTTAAGGAGGAGGATAAAGGCATTGGAGGCAGTTGTAGAGATGTTTGATACAACAGATTCCTGGGATAAAGGGGTTGACTTTCAACAATGGTTAAATAGGACTTTATTCATTAGAATGCGTACGGATGAGTCTTATCTAAGCATTAAGTTGTGAGGCAGGGAGTGGGATGACAATTGGGATGACTTTTGGAAGTATCAGAGATGGAAAAGAGAGAAGGTGGCGAATGGGGGAGAGGAAATGAGGGGAAGCAGGTATGTTGGCAGTGAACAAAGCAACGGTCACCTTCCAGGGGGCAAGGAGAGGCGATGGGGAGGATTCCCTTCATCGGCTGGGAATGCATGAGCACAGTCAACAGAGTTGGGGAACTGGACACAGGGGAACGGGACGCAGCAACAGAAAAGTAGCTAAAGTCACGACAAGGCTCGGTATTTAACATTCCAGGATAGAACGCTCAGGGGAAA
>NW_025122086.1:0-1061 GCF_004010195.1 Chiloscyllium plagiosum | reverse complement strand
TCTCTCTCTCTTGCTCGTGTTCCCTCTCTCTCTTGCTCATCTTCTCTCTCTCTCTCTCTCGTGTTCACTCTCTCTCACGTGCTCTGTCTCTCTCCCTCATGTTCTCTCTCTCTCCCTCGTGTTCTCTCTCTCTCTCACGTGTTCACTCTCTTGCTCGTGCTCTCTCTCTCTCCCTCATGTTCTCCCTCTCTCTCTCGAGCTCACTCTCTCTCGTGTTCTCTCTCTCTCGTGTTCTCTCTCTCTCTCGTGTTCACTCTCTCTCGTGTTCACTCTCGTGTTCACTCTCTCTCGTGTTCTCTCTCTATCGCTCGTGTTCTCTCTCTCTCTCTCTCTCGTGTTCTCTCACTCTCATGTTCTCTCTCTCTCTCTTGTTCACTCTCTCTCGTGTTCTCTCTCTCTCTCTCTCTCTTGCTCTCTCTCGCTCTCTCTCGCTCGTGTTCTCCCTCTCCCTCGTGTTCTGTATATCTTGTTTTCTCTCTCTCCCTCGTGTTCTGTTCTGTATATCTTGTTTTCTCTCTCTCCCTCGTGTTCTGTCTCTCTCTCTTGTGTTCTCTCTCTCTCTCGTGTTCTCTCTCTCTCGTGTGTTCTCTCTCTCTTGCTCATGTTCTCTCTCTCTCGCTCGTTTTTTCTCTCTCTCTCTCTCTTGCTCGTGCTCTCTCTCTCTCGCTCGTTCTCTCTCTCTCTCTTGTTCACTCTCGTGTTCACTCTCTCTCTCCCTCGTGTTCGCTCTCTCTCGTGTTCTCTCTCTCGTGTTCTCCTTCTCTCTCGCTCGTTTTCTCTCTCTCTCTCTCGTGTTCACTCTCTCACTCGTGCTCTCTCTCTCTCTCTCGTGTTCACCCTCTCACTCGTGCTCTCTCTCTCTCCCTCGTGTTCTCTCTCCCTCCCTTGTGTTCTCTCTCTCTCTCCCTTTCTCTGTCTCGCTCGTGTTCTCTTTCATTCGTGTTCTCTCTCGCTCGTGTTCGCTCTCTCACTCTCACTCGTGTTCTCTCTCTCTCTCTCGCTCGTGTTCTCTCTCGTTTTCTCTCTCTCTCTCTCGTGTGTTCTCTCTCTCTGTCTCTCAT
>NW_025122085.1:0-1061 GCF_004010195.1 Chiloscyllium plagiosum | reverse complement strand
GTCATGTCATCTACTTTGCTGTCAGTGTATTGTGAATTGTATTGAAAACATTGGCAGGTGCAAGAGAATATTCTGGAAGGTGATTTGCAGTAAGAATAGAAAAAGCTGAATGTTTCTGTGTAAAATGATGAGAAATTCTGAAACAGTATTGTTTAGATGCTACAGCTGATCATGTACGTAAACATCAGTAAGTTAACATGATGGTAGTGCCAGCAGATAGGAGGACGCGTGATACATTGATCATTATTGAGATTAGATTGTGTTGGGAACATGAGCTTAACATGACAGGAAGTGGAATAAAATCAATGGGTTCAGGGTGGTTAATATAGAAAGTAACAGATAGCCCGGAGTGAGTTAAGACATGGAATCTAATTGAGGGGTTCAGAGTGCTTTATATACAGAATAACAGATAACCCAGGGTGATTTACAGCCTGGAATCTAATTAAGGGTTTCAGGCTGGTTTATGTTACAGAATAACAGATACCCCAGAGTGAGTTCAAGCCTGGAATGTAATTGATGGGTTCGGGGTGGTTTATATACAGAAAACAGATAGCCTGGAGTGAGTTAAGGCTTGGAATCTAATTGAGGGGTTCAGGCCTGTTTATATACAGAATAACAGATAGCCCTGAGTGAGTTACAACCTGGAATCTAATCGAGGGGTTCAGAGTGGTTTATATACAGAATAACAGATGCCACAGAATGAGATACAGCCTGGAATCAAATCGAGGGGTTCAGGGTGGTTTTTATACAGCATAACAGCTACGCAAGAGTGAGTTACAACCTCGAATCTAATCAAGGGTTTAAAGTATGGTTTATATACAAAATAACAGATACCCCGGAGTGAGTTACAGCCTGGAGTCTAATCAAGGGGTTTATGGTGGTTTATATACAGAATAACAGAAAGGCCGGAAGGAGTTACAGCCTGGAATCTAATCGCTGATTTCGGGGTGGATTATGTACAAAATAACAGGTAGCCCGGAGTGAATTATATCCTGGAATCAAATCGAGGCGTTCAGGGTGGTTTTCATAGCATAACAGATACCCGAGAGTGAGTTACAACC
>NW_025122084.1:0-1061 GCF_004010195.1 Chiloscyllium plagiosum | reverse complement strand
AAGGTTCTTGCGGAAGTTTAGAAGGCATTGAGGACACTTGCCGTTATCAATGGAGGCATGTATTATAATTACAGGGAGGTAGAACCTCACTTCTCCCCCATTTTTAGCATATATATCACATTTACCTAACATAAACAGTCACAGGTATAGCATTCACACAGGAACATAGACAAAATATTATCCTTCGGAAGACAGATCTACAACACACAAGGATGCATATACTCACCAATAAAGATGTACAGGGAAAACACAAATTCAAACGACACAGGGAGAGAGCGCGTGTCTTATGAGTTGACGTAGACAAATATTGACAGATGTACACTTTTGCATGAACACGCAGACAGACACACAGTCACTTGTCCCTCTGTGGACAGATATTGTTACAAAAAAGAAACACAGACACAAATGCAGGTCCACAGAAAGAAAAACGCAAAACGCGTGCACGACTGTACTCCTCCACCATAAGATCATAAGACAATAAGAGGTAGGGGCAGAAATACGAAATTCGGCCAATCGAGTCTGCTCCACCATTCAATGACATCATGGCTGATCGATAATGTTCATCTCCACATTCCTGCTTATGTTCATAACTCTTGATTCACTTCATGATTACAAATCTATCTATGTCAGCCTTGAATATAAATAAAAATCGAACCTTGATTGCCTGGAACTCATTTAATTTCACACAGACTGGACAAAGCATGGGAAACGACACATTTGGGATTCCTAGTCACAGAAATTGCTGGTATACAATTTCAGCGAGAAATACGGAGCACAACTGTAACGTTGTTTTTGTTTTGATTCACAGGAAAAGAAATATAAACACAGCGAGGTTTTGTTAAAATTGCACAAGGCACTATTAATACACAACAGGATAGAAACACTTTCTTGTGAGGAGTATTTGAGTTTATTTGGGACATTAACTCATTGGAAATTAGAAGATGAGAGTTGATTTTATTGAAATATAGAGGTTTCTTAGAAGAGTAGACAGTGTAGATGCGAAAAAGTTGTTTCTCCTTGTGCGAGGTTCATGATCAAGAGGACCACATGTTTCACACAGA
>NW_025122083.1:0-1061 GCF_004010195.1 Chiloscyllium plagiosum | reverse complement strand
CACATTCTTCTCAATCCCTCACAGAAAGCAAACATTGATTTCTGAACCAAATCATCATCATCAGCCATTTAAGCTTCTAAGCTTGCCATTGTAACTCTCTGCTCTTCCACATGAGTTCTCACGACTGCCGGAAGTGAATTGTTGAACTTCCCCAAAGTAAGAATTTCTCTAAGAGTGCCATAGGTTTGCTCTGATTTCAATATCCTCACCCACCTTTCAAAATTACTTTGTTTGATCCTTTCAATCTCAATGTGCGTTTTACCCAGCAACGCTATTTTAGAACCAAATCATCATCATCAGCCATTTAAGCTTCTAAGCTTGCCATTGTAACTCTCTGCTCTTCCACATGAGTTCTCACGACTGCCGGAAGTGATTGTTGAACTTCTCCAAAGTAAGAATTTCTCTAAGAGTGCCATAGGTTTGCTCTGATTTCAATATCCTCACCCACCTTTCAAAATTACTTTGTTTGATCCTTTAAATCTCAATGTGCGTTTTACCCAGCAACGCTATTTTAGAATCCTGAAACACTGTCTGTAGGCTTCTGGCACAAGCTCATATTTACTTCAGATGTCTTTCTTCACCACCTCATACTGGCCAGATACCTCCTCGATAGGGATGCAAATACCTACCAGCTTTGTTTGTATCAACTAAATCCACGTGGTCACTGGCCACTGCATTTGTTTAGCCACTTTCTGAAATGAAATTAAAAAGGCTTTCCCATCCTTCTCATCAAATTTAGATAATGCCTGGTTTTATTTAAACAGAACCCCATCAGGCCATTGGCTACTTTAGGCTTGCTCATCCTCACTATCCTCCTCGTCCAGCCTACCGTCTATCTTCATCTCTGCCTTCTATGCCAACTTTCCTCTCTAATTACTTACTTTTGAAGTTGAAACTCTCTGCTTTTCTTCTCTCTTTTTCTCTGTTTCTTCTTCATTTCTTTTTCTTTTATTTCTACTTTTCATCACAATTCAAACTGTTTCAATTCCATCTCATATTCAAGGTGCCTCATTTGAATTTGAATTCGGGCCATTTCCAAAGAGTCTGATGGCAGTTCCACT
>NW_025122082.1:0-1061 GCF_004010195.1 Chiloscyllium plagiosum | reverse complement strand
ATGGTGACATGAAAGTGGATTATAAAATCCTGATGGGCATGGATAGTCTGAATGACCAAGGTGTTTTTCCCAGAGTTAGGGGAGTCCAGAACTAGACGGTATTCGGGAAAGATTTAGAGTGGAACTTAGGAGTAACATTTTCATGCCAAAGGTGATACGTGTACGGAAGGTGCTGTTCGAGAAAATGTTTAAAGTGGGTACAATTACACATTCAAAATATATTGGGATAGGTACGTAAATAGGAATGGTTCAGAGGGATATGGGGCAAATGATGGCAAATGGGACTAAATCAGATAGGGATATCTGGCCGATGTGGGCAAGCTGAAATAAAGGATCTGTTTCCTTGCTGTATGACTCTCTAATTCTATAAGGGAGATGGGGAAAATTCTAAAAGGGCCTTTCAAGTGAGAATTTTCTTACCCAGAAGTTTGACATTCCTCTTTGGTTACGTTTATTCAAAGCTGCGTTAGTTAAGTATTTGACAGAGCAGTGAGTCACAGAGAATGGGATACAGACAGTAAAGTGGAGCTGAGACAACAACCTGATCAACCACAGTCTTAGTGCCAGGTCGAGAAGGGTCAAAGTGTCTAATTACCCACTCCTGCTCCTCAGTCCCATGTTTCTGTGTTCCTTTCAGCCACTCAAAACTGCTAGACAGGAGCAGTTGGATGCTACTTACTGCTATAACCTGGTGCACAGAAACAGCCTCTCAAGTCTGTCCCACACGGTTTAGGAGATTTGGAAAATAGAATTGGAAAATCAAGGCTGGGTATGAAACAGGCCCCTCATCTCTCTATCCGGAGCTTCCCCTCTCTGTAACTTGTGCTCCATTTGTTGGTCATGTTGTAGACCCAGATTCACTGTGAATACAGCCACGAGACTTCACCCAGAGATGGCTCACAGAATCCTCTCGTCTCTCTGACTGCAACATTCAATAACAGATCTTCCAGGAAAATAACACCCATTAACATTCCAATAACAGAATGGGAGAACATCGGAAACAGGAGGAAATTGTTCAAACCCCAATTCTGCCTTGCTCTTACTAAGATCATGACTGATCT
>NW_025122081.1:0-1061 GCF_004010195.1 Chiloscyllium plagiosum | reverse complement strand
ACAAAAGGCTTGTTTGGGTTCGGAATTCCCAGCATAGGTGTAGTTTGGAGCGCCCTTTTAAATTCAAAAATAACACTCTCGGCTTCTGGGGCCCACTGTAACGGACTCTGGTTCTGCAACCCTTTGCCATGGGCTATGTCACTTAGGGGCGCCTCAAGGGTTGCGTAATGTGCGATAAACATCCTACAGTAGGAGCACATGCCCAAAAAGGAGAGCAATTGTCTCTTCGTATGAGGCTTTGGAATTTGCTGGATTGCTTGAACTCTGTATGGACCAATAGCCTTCCCTTATTCAGATATTAGGTGACCGAATAACTTCACCTGTTGTTGCACAAATTGTAGCTTTGCGATAGTGGCTTTGTGCCCTTCCAGCGCTAGATGGCAGAGCAACGCAAGGGTCTCCTTCCACATTGTTCCTTTGTTGGTGCCGATATCAAGCAATCATCTACATACTGCAGAAACACTGACCCCAGGGTTTGAACAAGAGTCTCCAGACTCCTGCGCAGCGCCCCATTACATGTGGTAGGGGACTCACAGTAACCTCACGTGAAGGTATATCGTTACCCTTTGAATGAAAAAACGAACCACAATTGATTATCTGGGTGCACCGGTATGCTAAAGAAGGCATTTACTAAATACACAACAGAGAACCATTTCCTGTCCGGTGGAATTTGAGCCAGTACAGGGGTTGGGAACATTTGGGGCATGTGGAACAACAGCGTTATTTCTGCCTGCAGGTCTTGAACAAATCTCCATTCCTCCGGTTCACCAGGAATGTTTGCCTTTTTGACTGGACAAATGGGGGTTCTCACCGGTGAGTTTTCACAGGGGATTATCACTCCAGCCTTTAGGAGGGATTCAAAGACTGGAGTAATTCTTTTTATGGCCTGGGGTTTTAACAGGTATTGTGCTCTGCAAGGACGATACTCAGACTTCGGGGTTATCCGTATGGGTTAACAGCCCCGTATGAGCCCGACATTATGATTGTCCTTTGTCTAAAACTCAGTCGGGACCATTTTTAATTTTGGTTCCGTGACTTCTAACTTAGGGAAACGTTAGGCT
>NW_025122080.1:0-1061 GCF_004010195.1 Chiloscyllium plagiosum | reverse complement strand
GTGTGTGTGAGCTTGTTCCCTGTGTTATCTCTGCCTGTGTGTGTGTGTGTTTGTTCCCTGAGATATCTCTGCCTATGTGTGTGTTTGCTCCCTGTGATATTACTGTCTGTATGTGTCTGAGTTTATTACCTGTGATATCTCTGCCTGTGTATGTGTCTTTGCTCCGTGTGATATCTCTGCCTGTGTGTGTGTGTTTGTTCCCTGTGATATCTCTGCCTGTGCGTGTGGTGTGTGTGTTTGTCCCCTGTGTTATCTCTGCCTGTGTGCGTGTGTGTGTGTGAGTTTGTTCCCTGTGATATCTCTGCCTGTGTGTGTGTGTGAGTTTGTTCCCTGTGATATCTCTGCCTGTGTGTGTGTGTGAGTTTGTTCCCTGTGATATCTCTGCCTGTGTGTGTGTGTGAGTTTGTTCCCTGTGATATCTCTGCCTGTGTGTGTGTGTGAGTTTGTTCCCTGTGATATCTCTGCCTGTGTGTGTGTGTGAGTTTGTTCCCTGTGTTATCTCTGCCTGTGTGTGTGTGTGTTTGTTCCCTGTGATATCTCTGCCTGTGCGTGTGGTGTGTGTGTTTGTCCCCTGTGTTATCTCTGCCTGTGTGCGTGTGTGTGTGTGAGTTTGTTCCCTGTGATATCTCTGCCTGTGTGTGTGTGTGAGTTTGTTCCCTGTAATATCTCTGCCTGTGTGTGTGTGTGAGTTTGTTCCCTGTGTTATCTCTGCCTGTGTGTGTGTGTGTTTGTTCCCTGTGATATCTCTGCCTGTGTATGTGTTTGCTCCCTGTGATATTACTGTCTGTATGTGTGTGAGTTTATTCCCTATGATATCTCTGCCTGTGTATGTGTGTTTGCTCCCTGTGATATCTCTGCCTGTGTGTGTGTGTTTGTTCCCTGTGATATCTCTGCCTGTGTGTGTGTGAATTTTTTCCCTGTGATATCTCTGCCTGTGTGTGTGTTTGCTCCCTGTGATATCTCTGCCTGTGTGTGTGTGAGTTTGTTCCCTGTGATATCTCTGCCTGTGTGCGAGTGTTTGCTCCCTGTGATATCTATGCCTGTGTGCGTGAGTTTGTTCC
>NW_025122079.1:0-1061 GCF_004010195.1 Chiloscyllium plagiosum | reverse complement strand
TGGGAATGTTAGTGATTGTGGTGCAATGGGATTGTTAGTGATGGTTAGTTACTGTGGTAAAACGGGAACATTAGTGATTGTGCGGAAATGGGAGCCTTATTGAATGTGGTGCAATGAGAATGTTAGTGACTGTGGTGCAAAGGGAATGTTAGTGATTCGGAAGCAATAGGAATGTTCGTGACTGTGGTGCAATAGGAATGCTGGTGATTGTGGTGCAATGGGAATGTTAGTGACTGTGGTGCAATGGGAGTCCTAGCGAATGTGGTGCAAAAGGAATGTTAGTGATTGTGGTGCAATGGGAATGTTTGTGATTGTAGTGCAATGGGAATGTTAATGGCTGTGATGCAATGGGACTGTTGGTGACTGTGGTGCAATGAGAATTTTAGCGAATGTGGTACAATGAGAATGCTGGTGATTGTGGTGGAATGGGAGTCTTAGTGATTCTGATGCAATAGGAATGTTAGTGACTGTGGTGCAATAGGAATGCTGGTGATTGTGGTGCAATGGGAGTCCTAGCGAATGTGGTGCAAAAGGAATGTTAGTGATTGTGGTGCAATGGGAATGTTTGTGATTGTGGTGGAATGAGAGTCTTAGTGATTCTGACGCAATAGGAATGTTCGTGACTGTGGTGCAATAGGAATGCTGGTGATTTTGTTGCAATGGGAATGTTAGTGATTCTGATGCAATGGGAATGTTAGTGACTGTGGTGCAAGGGCACTGTTGGTGACTGTGGTGCAATGGGAATATTAGTGCTGGTGGTGCAATGAGATTGTCTGTGATTGCGGTGCAATGAGAATGCTGGTGATTGTGGTTGAATGGGAGTCTTATGAATGTGGTGCAATGGGAATGTTAGTGACTGTGTTAAAATGAGAATGTTAGTGCTTGTGGTGCAATGGGAATACTGGTGATTGTGGTGGAATGGGAGTCTCAGTGAACGTGGTGCAATGGGAATGTTAATGACTGCAGTGCAATGGGAATGTTAATGATTGCGGTGGCATGGGATTTTTAGTGATTGTGGTTCAATGGGAATATTAGTGACTGAGGAGGAATGGGAATGTTCG
>NW_025122077.1:0-1061 GCF_004010195.1 Chiloscyllium plagiosum | reverse complement strand
TCTTCCGCTCTGCCTTCAGAGGGACAGTAAAATGGGGCCAAGCTCAGATTAGTCTGGTTTGGTACAGAGATGAAAAAGATTTTCAGAGGCCTTTTGTTTATATGGAAATAAATGAGACTTCAGGCCAAAGTGGTCATGCTTTATAAGTGACCAGTAGAATGAACGAAGAGTGGTGAGCTATTTTAGTTGAACGAGCTGAGCTGAGCTGAGCAGTTTGCAGTTGAGTTTTGAACTGGGAAGTTCAACTGGGAGTTGTGTGGAAACTCTCTCTCTTTTCTGATCTTCAACTTCAACCTGGAAGTATGTGTTCCATTTATACTGGTTTGTATTGGGAGTTTGCTTATTGGGACAGTTGTGTGTATTCGGAACAGCATAATTAAGTCTAGTTGAATCGGTTTAATTCTATCGTGATCCTTTATTCTGTTCTTTGTGTTGCTTTGTGTAATTTTATGAATAACGTTTTTGTCTGTTTTAAACGTTTTGTCTGTCTAGTAGTCAACCTCGCTAAATTACACCGGCTAATTTTCATTGTGCACTTACCGAAGCAAATTGCAAAGGTATGCTCTGGGCTGCCTGCTTAAAAATGTTTTGAGTAGTCTAACCTAGTCCATAACATCTCGGAGATGGAAGATGCCTCCTTGGTACTTGACACAAACCAATCACTTTCCCTCCTCATGGTCAGCAAACCATGTTAAAATAACACGTGTGTACCATTAGCAATGGAACCAGGAGGAACAGCATGGAGCAGTCTGTCTGTGCAGTCTATGCCTCATTGATTTGTCGTGTTGCAGCAACAATGACATCCTCCTATTTCACTGTAACAGTTTGGAGGGGCTGAATGGCCTCTTCTGTTAATGTGTCAGTGTCTCGAGGGACTGAATGTCTTCCTCCTGGCCCGAGGGCAGACGTTCAAGGACTTCAGTGGGCAACCCGTGGTTCCTGCCTACCAGCACGTTGTGCTGACTAGACTCTATCTTTCTGAGTTATAAGAGACAAACATAAGGCTGGAAGAAAACAGCAAGCCAGGCAGAATCATGAGCTGGGAAAGTCAACATTTCAAT
>NW_025122076.1:0-1061 GCF_004010195.1 Chiloscyllium plagiosum | reverse complement strand
TCTGGAATCCCCATCTCTCCCTCTGGGAGGTGTATGTCTGGAATCCCCATCTCTCCCCCTCTCCCTCAGGGAGGTGTGTGTCTGGAATCCCCATCTCTCTCCCTCTCCCTCAGGGAGGTGTGTATCTGGAATCCCCATCTCTCTCTCTCTCTCCCTCAGGGAGGTGTATGTCTGGAATCCCCATCTCTCTCTCTCCCTCAGGGAGGTGTGTGTCTGGAATCCCCATCTCTCCCTCTCCCTCTCCCTCAGGGAGGTGTGTGTCTGGAATCCCCATCTCTCCCTCTCTCCCTCAGGGAGGTGTGTGTCTGGAATCCCCATCTCTCCCTCAGGGAGGTGTGTGTCTGGAATCCCTGAATCCTCACGTCTCTCTCTCTCTCTCCCCCAGGGCTGGTCCAACGGCCGTCTCTCACACGTCCCCTTCTACTTCGTGCGGAACCAGGTGCACCGCCCGGACCCTGGCTGCGGCCCTGAGAACCTCTGTACCATCCCCCGGGACCTGTTCTCCGAACTGTGACCACGTTCCCCCCCGCGCGTCGGTCTGAATTAAAGATGGGTGGTGGTGGGAAGGTGTGCATCACCCCCCTCCCAGCATCTGAACAGCACCTGGGCTTCTGTTTATTTCTGGGGGGGGGAGAGGGTGGGAAAACAGAGTCTGTCTGTCCCCGACCCACCACGAACGACAGCCAGACGCAAGTGAACGGTGCGGTAAGGTTTTATTGAGAGGTAAGGGACGGCGGCTCAGCTCGGCTCCGGGGGGGAGCTGGGCACCGTGGAATGTCGCAGGGTGGACCTCGCCATCTCCAGTGCCCCCTCCTCACTCAGATTCCCACCGATGAAGCCGCTGGCGTGGACGAAGACGCAGCCAGCGATCCCGCTCGCAGCGGACAGCTCCCCGTCTCTCAGCCCCCGCCAGGCCTCGGGCAGGGACAGCCTGAAACAGACGGGCGGAAGGTTACACGGGAGGGGGTTACAGCCTGGAGCCTAATCGAGGGGCTCGGGGTTTATATACAGAATAACAGCTCCCCCCAGGAATCTCATCGAGGGGTTCGGGGTGGGTTATA
>NW_025122075.1:0-1061 GCF_004010195.1 Chiloscyllium plagiosum | reverse complement strand
ACAGAAGACCAATCAATCCCTCGGTCCCATCTCGAGGATACATGAGGAGACCGTTCAGTATATCCACCTGTGATGGCGAAGTATGAGAAGACCCATCAGCCCTTTAAAATGTTACACAGCAACAGGAAGATTCCATAATCTCCCAATCCTCTAAAGCATCAACAGGATGAGGTTATTCTGGCCTTGGAGATGACAACATGGGAACACCAGAAAGACGTCAGCCCATCGAGTTTGTACACCAGCAGGATGATGACTCCATTCAGTCACACACGGATCTTACACAGCAATTAAAGCCTTGTGCCCATTAAACAGGAATTTAAAGAAAAAGTAAAGGTTTTCGAAAGGGAAGAACTTGTAATAATGGCATTCATTAGGGACTAAAGTGTAACAATAAACTATTGTAATTTAAGACAAATTATTAGAATCCATTGTTCAGGACATTTGCAAACTTAAACCACAATTCGTCGGAGTCAACATGGTTTTATGAAGGCTCAATCGTGTTTCAATTATTTGGTTGAGTTATTTGAAGATATCACAAACAAGGTGGATAGTGGGAATCCTGGAGATGGAACATATCTGGTCTTCCTGAAGGCATCGGATAGGTCGCTTCTCCAAAGAGTAAGTGGTAAGATCAGACAACATGGGTCTAAGAGTAATTTATTAGCTTGTATGGAGGATTGGTTAACCAACAAAATGGAGTCAGATGGAATAAGTGTGTCATTTTATTTTGGCAAATGCAATTTGTGGGGTGCCATTGATTTCAGTTCTCATGCCTCAACCATTTGCGATCAATGTTATTACTGTGCTCGGTTGATGGGATAGAAGATACAATGCCACATTTTCAGATGACACTAACATCGGTGGGAAATTACTTCGGAATGATGATGCAAGAAATTTTAAAACTATATGGATAGGTTGGGTGAACGGGCCAACATTTGGCAAGGAAAATTGAAGTGAATAAATATGAGGCGATTCAAGTTGGCCAGTGTGATAGAAAGACAAATTATTATCTAAATGGAGAGAAAGTCCAAAGTGCTTAGGTGCAGAGGGATCTGGGTGTC
>NW_025122074.1:0-1061 GCF_004010195.1 Chiloscyllium plagiosum | reverse complement strand
GCAAGTGCACACACATTTTTATATACATGTATATATGTTCGCATATATATATATATATATATATATGTGAGTGTGTGTATGTGGACAATATTAGGAATGGATTGCCGGACATTTGAAATTTCTTTCTGTAGAATGTGAGAGGTAAGGGTCTTCAATAATGTCCCAGATATCCACATCTGCGGGAAGTGCACCCAACTCCAGCTCCTCGGCAACTGCTTTCGGGAACTGTAGCTTGATGTCAGAGCATTTGGAGTCTGAGTGGAATTGAGCGAAGTTATAGTGAGGCAGTAACACTTCAGGTACAAGAAATAGATAGATGGGATACAGTCGGGATCCGAAACGCTAACAGGCAGACAGTGCAGGCATCTGCTGTGGCCGTGCCCCTCAGTAACATGCATGCCATATTTGTTATTTTGGGGCGGGATGACTTACGAGGGGAAAGCCATTAGGTATAGGTCTTTGGCACAGAGTTTGCCCCTTTTTCTCAAAAGGGTGGGGGAGAGAGGAGGAGAGCATTTGTTTTTGGGGACTCCATATCGATGGGAACAGATTGAGATTCTGTGGATATAGGGCAGACTCATGATTGCTGTGTTGTCTCTCAGCTACCAGGGTTTATGATGTCTCCCATCGTGTTTTCAGGATCCTTAAGGGAGAGGGTGGGCAACCCCAAGTCATTGTCCACGTATGCACCAACAACATCGGTAATAAAAGTGATGTGGATGTATGGCAGAATTTGAGGGATCGAGGGCGACATGTTAAATCTAGAACAAACAGAGTTCTCTATGATTTGTTGCCCATTCTAGTCGTAGTGAGGTGAAGTGTAGGGAGAGAGCATTTGAAAATGTTGTTGCAAGAATGGTGCAGGAGGGAGAGATTCCGATACCTGGATGGTTGAGGCTCATACTGGTGTCGATGAACCTTTACAACCAGGATGGACTTCACCTGAACTAGAAGAGTACCAATACCCTGAGGGGATAATTTGCCAAAGCTCTTCATGAGGGTTTGAACGAATTCAGCCGCGGATTGGAAAGCTGAATTGTAGCTCCAGTTTTCAGGTAGTT
>NW_025122073.1:0-1061 GCF_004010195.1 Chiloscyllium plagiosum | reverse complement strand
CAGGTGGATTAGCCAGACTAAATTGCCCATAGTGTTTGGGGATCAGCTTAGGTGTATTGGTCATGGGAAATGCAGGGTTACAGGGATAGGGTAGGGGTGTAGGTCCGGGTGGGATACAGACTCAATGGGCCAAATGGCCTGTTTCCGCACTGTGATTCTACGAGAAAGTATCCTGCTCTATCTTTTCCCCGTCCAGTCCTGATAACATCACACTTGCTGATATCACATTCCATTTGTCACAGTTTTGCCGGTTCACTTAATCTCTCAGTAACCCTTTGGTGACTTGTAACCATCTCTGCTGCCTAACTTTGTGGTCATTGGCAAATTGGAACATTAGACTTTCCAAGTCGGCAATAAACAACCAATAAATGATTACCTTTTAGGTAAAGAAATGGTTGGCTCTGGTGCAACTGGGGATATCCTGAGGATGGGAGAGGTGCCGTGGAAATGCTAATCTTCTCTCAGTTGAAAACTTTTGGGGGGAAAGAAAGGCATTAACCAATTTAAAGGGTATTCAATTGTCCTTTCACTAACAGGATATTAATTAATGTGCACTGTACTGGGCATATAATCCCTAACAATTTATAACACAATAAGTAATGATTTATCAATAACTTATTTCCAACTGTATTTAATTGACTGCTCCTGAGAGCTTGCAGATTCTGATTATTTCAACTTGTATCATTTTCAAGTATATTTATCCCGAAGGAGTGTTTCTGCTGTATATACCGACTCAGAATCACTGGCAATGTGGATTTGAATACAAATCATTCTAGGTTTGATTATAAACTGCTTTTCTGAATTTCACGCTGATTTTCAGTGAAACGAGGGGAGAATGTTGAACAAGGGACAAAAGTGAGGGAATGAAATGGTGCAGGGCGATAAGAAACTGGGACAAAAGGACGATCAAAGAGAAAGGAATTGAGGATCGAGGGGACGAAATGATATGACTTGAAAGAGAGGAACAAGGGAACAGAGGATGTTTAGAGAGACCAGCAGGAAAGATGGATCTACCAGAGAGGAGGCGGAGGGTAGACAGAGAGGGAGGACGGCAGGACAGA
>NW_025122072.1:0-1061 GCF_004010195.1 Chiloscyllium plagiosum | reverse complement strand
CGTGGGTTTCCTCGGGTGCTCCGATTTCCTCCTGCAGTCTAAAGATGTACAGGTTAGATGAATTGGCCATGCTAAATTGTCCGTAGTATTAGGTGAAGGGGTAAATGTCGGGGAATGGGTCTGGGTTGGTTGCTCTTCGTAGGGTCGGTGTGGACTTGTTGAGCCAAACGGCCTGTTTCTACACTGTAAGTAATCTAATCTAAGCTAGTTACTGCAGCATCTACAACGTTGCATATCTAATTTCCAGAGCATAAGATGCACAAAATTTGCACAGCAGTTTTGGTTTACATATATAACACACCAATGTTTGCTTCACGTTGTTCTTTGCAAGATCCACGC
This sequence comes from Chiloscyllium plagiosum, assembly GCF_004010195.1. Lineage (NCBI taxonomy): Eukaryota > Metazoa > Chordata > Chondrichthyes > Orectolobiformes > Hemiscylliidae > Chiloscyllium > Chiloscyllium plagiosum. Next base: position 722 of record NW_025122072.1, on the reverse strand, counting down.
AAGCTGTTTCCGCGGAATCTGAGGGACAGGGTATGTCGTGTTATTAGTGATAGATTTGGACAAAATATTGAGGGAGGCTCACCTCGACGCTGGGATGATCTGAAGAAATGTCCAGCAAACCGGGCAAGCATAAATAACCTTCCCTGCTCTGCTAGGCGAAGAGTCGCCGTATTCTCGCTGCCCCCTCACACTATGGTATGTCTGTTATAACAACTACCCCCGAACAAGGCTCATGCTCTATCTCATCCACTACCAGTCTCACTATTAAATACAGCACCGTCCTTCCAACATTTTGTCTGTCGCCTACGCAATACTCACACTAATTACACCTTATGGATTTTGCACTGTGGACTGACTCCATCTGGACACATCACCATTCCCCACCCCCACACGTAAATAGCACTAACAACAAGCGCATCCAATCCCACCATCATTCTTACCCTCCCTTTCTTTCATTCCAGAAGAAATAGCCTGGAAAAGAACAGAAAGGTCAAAGCCAGGTAGTGGAGTTCTCGAAATCCGTTCCCTCACCCCCATTGCCTGACATGTGGGGTGGACCCTTGCAAAAGGCAGAGATGACCAGAGTGAATCGTATGGAGATTTCATAATATCGACATTCTACTAACTGAGTAAGAAACAATGTTCAGTGAAGGACAATTCTCACTTTAACCACTCTGTCTGTACAGAGTTCTCCCTCCCACAACAGCAAATACATCATTGTA
>NW_025122071.1:0-1061 GCF_004010195.1 Chiloscyllium plagiosum | reverse complement strand
TCTTCTACTGCACAATCTTCCACAGCATAATCAAATACAGCACAATCTTCCACAGCAGAATCGTTTACAGTACAATCTTCTACAGCACAATCTTCCACAGCACAATCTTCCACAGTACAATCTTCTACAGAACAATCTTCCACAGCACAATCTTCTACAGCACAATCATCCATAGTACAATATTCTACAGCGCAATCTTCTACAGCACAATCTTCCACAGCACAATCTTCCACAGCACAATCTTCTACAGCACAATCTTCTACAGCACTATATTCTACAGCACTATCTTCTACAGCCCAATCTTCCTCAGCACAATCTTCCTCAGCACAAACTTCTACAGTGCAATCTTCTGCAGCACAATCTTCCACAGCACAATCTTCCACAGCATAATCGTCTGCAGCACAATCTTCCACAGCACAATCTTCCACTGCATAATCTTCTACAGTGCAATCTTCTACAGCACAAACTTGCAATCTTCTACAGCACAATCGTGCAATCTTCTACAGCACAATCTTCTACATGGCAATCTTCCACAGCACAATCTTCTACAGCGCATTCTTCTACAGCACAATCTTACACATTACAATCTTTGACAGCACAATCTTCCACAGCACAGTCTTCTACAACATAATCTTCGAAAGCGCAATCTTCTACAGCACAACCTTCTACAGGGCAATCCTCTACAGCACAATCTTCCATAGTACAATCTTCTGTAGTACATTCTTCTACATTACAATCTTCCACAGCACAATCTTCCACAGTACAATCTTCTACAGCACAACCTTCTACAGGGCAATCTTCTACAGCACAATCCTCTACAGCACAATCTTTCACAGTACAATCTTCTATAGTACATTCTTCTACATTACAATCTTCCACAGCACAATCTTCCACAGTACAATCTTCTACAGCACAATCTTACACAGCACAATCTTCCACAGCACAATCATCCATAGTACAATATTCTACAGCACAATCTTCTGCAGCACAATCTTCCACAGTACAATCTTCTACTGCACAATCTTCTCCAGCACAATCTTCTACAGCACTATATTCTACAG
>NW_025122070.1:0-1061 GCF_004010195.1 Chiloscyllium plagiosum | reverse complement strand
TGGAATGGGTCTGGGTGGGTTGCGCGTCGGTGTGGACTTGTTGGGCCGAAGGGCCTGTTCCCATGCTGTAAGTAATCTAATAATACTCACATATGGTACCTTGGGATATTAAAGGGCTATTAAGTTTGAGCAGTTGTTATATACAGAGCTAAAAATGAACTTTTTTTTGGATTTGTGAATAGACTTCTATTTACTTATTGGAGACCTGGTTCCTTTTGTTTCAGTAGTGGGTTTTTTTGTTTTCAAATTGTTCTTTAACTTGGCCTTAGAAAGGTCATTGTACAATTTTGATGGGGTTTAAAGGTGTTCTAAACCAATCTACAGTAATACATTGCTTCCATTTCCATGAAGGTATTTCACTCCATTGTCTCTGTCCTGAAAATTTTCAGTTTCCAGCACAAAAGATAGACAGGCAGGAGGCTGGAAGAACACAGCAAGCCAGGCAGCATCAGGAGGTGGAGAAGTCGATGTTTCGGGTGTAACCCCTCTTCCGGACTGCGGGTGGGTGTGGTGGGGAGCTGCAGATAAAGGGGGTGGCTGGAGCAGGGTGGTGAAGTGGGGATAGGTTAAGTCAAAATTCATCAGGCCCGCAACGTTGATTTTCCTGCTCTTCAGATGCTGCCTGACCTGATGTGCCGTTCCACACTCGCCTGAGGCACACAGCCAGTCGCCTGAGGCACACTCACAACTCTGATCTCCAGCATCTGCAGACCTCACTGTCTCCATAGGTTAAGACAGATAGAGGGTATGACCTGGTTGGTTAATGGGACGAATGAATCCAGTTGGTGGCTGGAAGGAGTGGAAGAGAGGTGGAGGGGCTGGGAAGGGAGGTGGGGAAGAGAGGTTATTTAAAATTAGAGGACTCACCCATCTCGATTCCCAGCCCCTCCCCCTCCCTTCCATTCCTTCCAGCCACCAACTGGATTCATTCCTCCCATTGACCAACCAGATAGTACCCTCTATCTGTCTTAACCTATGGAGACAGTGAGGTCTGCAGATGCTGGAGATCAGAGCTGCAAGTGTGTTGCTGGAACGGCACATCAGGTCAGGCAGCATCTGAG
>NW_025122069.1:0-1061 GCF_004010195.1 Chiloscyllium plagiosum | reverse complement strand
TTTTAAAAAATACACATTATAGCAGAACAATCTGTCATTTTGCTACTTTACAAATGTACTTGTATAATCCCATATGATTTTTGCATGGCCATATCTTCTGGTCTATCTTGTGGCATAATAAAGTCCAACCAATCGCGTTCTCAGCCAGCACAGAATCCACCAGCTCAACAAACAGTTTTTCGGTTTCACAGCTGATAGAAAAAAATGGAATTTTTCAAAACTTAGCTCTTCTTATTTCCAGGAGCCCTGAAGACGGGTTATACTGGAACATTGACTTCTCCACTTCCTGATGCTGCCTGGCCTACCAACCAATCCCTCAGGTTGAGACAGTAATGACTTACTTCTGAATGACACCCCCAACCCTATATCCCCCGTTAGACAAAACATCCTGGTGATATCAACTTTAATTGGCTATTTAATAAGAGATAACCAATTTATAAGGCATTTCATTATTTCAAATTAAAGGTCAGATAATCTACTCACTGATACCCAAAGGTATACGACAAGGATAATTCAATCCTGACCCCGTTGTGAACAGGCCATTCAGCCCACTATGTGTGCATCAGTCATGATGCCATTTTGATCTGATCCCATCTGCTTGCAGATGTTCTGTATTCTCCATTCCCTGGCTGATCATGTTGTGTCTAAATGCCTCCTAACCCATCTTCCTATGTGTCAGGTACAACTCCAATCGCCAGAGAGTTTGCCCAGATACCCAATGATTCCAGTTTGCTAGGGCTCCTTGATGCCACGCTCCATTGAATGCAGCCTTGATGTCAAGGGCTGTCACTCTCACCTCACCTCTGGAATTCAGCTCTTTTGCCTCAGCTGTGTGTGAAGTCTTCAGAAATGAGATAATGAGAATCCAGAGAAAATATATTCCTGATAGAGTGAAAGGAAAGGCTGGTAGGTATAGGGAATGCTGGATGACTAAAGAAATTGAGGGTTTGGTTAAGAAAAAGAAGGAAGAATAAATCAGGATAGAATGAGTGAATCCTTAGAACGTTACAAAGGCAGTAGGAGTATACTTAAGAGGGAAATCATGAGGGCAAAAAGGGGAC
>NW_025122068.1:0-1061 GCF_004010195.1 Chiloscyllium plagiosum | reverse complement strand
AGAGTGGCAGAGGCTGATTCCACAGCAGGTTTCCAAAGAAAGCTGAATGTGGAGTTCAATGGGATGAAAATAATCCTGGCGAATGGTGCTAGCCGGACAGCACTTTCCAGCATCAGGACATACGCGATCGTAATAATATCCTACTTGTAGAATTGTACAATTTTATGATGATAATGTGACAGAGAGCTCAACAGGTCTCGGTAAGGAAGGATACTTAAAGACCGGGTTAAATGAGATTGGTCTCTGTGAGTAGGTACTCGACCTCAGAGAACTGACGTCCTAATCATGATCAATAATTCCATCTTACTAATAAAGCGTCGAGAACAGAATTCCCCCTAGCAAGAGCTCAGGTTCCACGACGTTTTTCAACCTGCAGCCATTTTCAGACACTGGACAAGAAATTGGATGCGCAGAAGGCGGCCGTTGAGCCAGTCAAGCTTGCTCTTCGATTTGATGATATGTTGGTGCTGATGTTTGATTGGGGTGGACTTTTTTGTATAAAATCGCACGACATCAGTTTATAGTCCAACAGGTTTATTTGAAAGTGCAACCGTGGAGCGCTGCTCCTTTGTTGCGTATCTCGTGGAGTAGGATTATAGGACACAGAAGCATTTAGAGCAAAATATCAATATGTCATACGCGTATGCAATATATTGAACAAATATAGATTGCTCTTAAGTCTTTTGTCTTTTAGAATGGGGCTGCAGGTTCCGATTCCTTAGCATGTAAATCCTAGAACTTTTTGCAAGTTGTATTCCCGAGATAATTAAAGGTTGTATTTAAGAAGAATCACATCTCAGCTCAGACAAAACAATAAAGGAGTGAATTTTGAGTCTGTATGTATTCTAATCTTGAGTCAGACTCATTATATTTTCAAAGTAGGATTGTGTAAAATGTCACACGGATGATAAAACAATACTGACTGCCGAGAGATGGTATAGTTTTTTGAAAAAAAATGTTATGGATCTGCAAATGCAATTCTGCAAAAAAATGTTATGGATCTGCAAATGCAATTCTGCAAATGGTCATTCACCCCATCGATTTTTGCGTGTTTCTGTTTG
>NW_025122067.1:0-1061 GCF_004010195.1 Chiloscyllium plagiosum | reverse complement strand
AGGAATTTAGATGGTATATGGATCGGAAGGGTTAGGAGGGATACTGGCTGGGTGCTGGCAGGTGGGACAAGATTGGGTTGGGATATCTGGTCGGCATGGACGGGTTGGACCGAAGGGTCTGGTTCCATGCTGTACATCTCTATGACTCTATGACTCGACTGTCAGCATGTTGTACTGGTTGCTGACTTTGTATGTGTGTTTCTCTGACGTTCAGTACATTATTGTGGGAGTGCGGCTGTGTCTCTAACTGCCTGTGCTGCTGTTTTAGCAGCTGCGTGTGTTGTTCAGACTGTGTTTTCCTCCCTGTCCATGTGTCAGGATCTTTCTGTGTCCCCAGCAGGATCTCTTTGTTTGCCTCTCTGTGGGCGTGTCTCTGTTCGCTTCTGATGTCTAGATATAATTGTATAATGTGGTTCTGTAACTGTGTTTAACTGTGCTCATGTGTGTAGACAAATGTTTCTGTAAGTTCTTGCATATTGATGTGCAATGTGTCTCAATATGACTTCCATTCTATATGTGTGTGGGGATGTGTGTGTGATTATGTGTCTGTGTGTAAATGTGTTTCTTTATTTGGGATGACTTTTTATGTGTACATGTGTGTGTTCTGTATCTCTGTTGGTCTGTTTGTATATCTTAGTCTGACTGTTTTTCTGTCTGTGTATGCATATGCATTCTTTGTCTGTACGTAGGCGTGTTCCTTTATATCTCAGTATGGTGGTATTTTTGTGTGGGCGTGTGTATGTGAAATTTGGGTGTGCTAATGTATCAGTGTGTAGGTGTAGTCACACAATTTAAACTGATTGTAATCCTCTGTGTGTTTGTGAGTGTGAGGGTGTGTTTCTATGTCACTCAGGATCGGGTTATACTTCTGTCTGGAGTTGGTTTCCCAGATCTCCGTTTGACTCTGTTTCTGTGCATGTTCGTGTGGTATGGGTGGAAAAAGGGATGTGTTCCTGTTTTTGTTTTTTTTTCAGTATCTTTCTACGTCTCAAGGTGAGTGTATTTGGGCGTGTGGGTGCACTTCCCTGTCTGAGTGACTTGTTTTTGCGAGTGTGTGCATG
>NW_025122066.1:0-1061 GCF_004010195.1 Chiloscyllium plagiosum | reverse complement strand
ATAAAGGCAAAATGACTATTTTACTACCCGTTTGTAAACTTACTGGAGAAGTAAACCTTGTCAACTGCGGTCCACCAAGAACTCTTCAATTTTAATCAATTTACCTGACATTGGACGGTGGGACGCATATTACGGTTAAACACAACTATAAGTAGCTCCAGTATCCATCATCCAAGGCGTCAGCCATCCTTCTACGCTAAAGTGTAAAATAGGTTATTGTTCAGCGTCCCGTGACATCACAGGGTAAAGCGCCTTTACACTTGGGTTCTCTGGGCAGCCCTATCATATCCTGTTCAGACTTACAGGCCCTAACAGGCCTGTAAGGATTTGTGACATTTCAGGTGGAAGTCTCTGAATCATAGGTCCATCTTAGGGCCATTAGGGCCAGGGACAGTATGGATAATCTCTTCATAAATGGCCTGGTTGATAACACCTAACACACTATTCTTTTTACTCTCTGAATATGACTTCGCACCATACCTATTAGTCCTTATTGTTAGAGAACCCAGTTCCGTCTCGGCTGTTAAATGATTTCATATTGCCCTTGGCATGGTATTTGTGGAAATGCATCTCCAAAAACAGTTATTATAAGTATGGTGTTCTGTGGCCCTTGTCAGTTGGCATTGGGGGTTCTCCCTGGACCAGCATATTATTCATTCCATTGGTGCCAATCAACCCAGTAGTGAAAGGCGGCATTCTTTTGGTTTTCACTCTTTCAGTCCGTTTATGTTCCCCCAGCAGCATTTGTGTGAACTGTCCTTGCAACTACTCCAGCTGTTCAGCCAGCGTCTTTTTATCTTTCCAGTATCTTTCAACCACATGGACTACATGACATCTGAATTCCTGGCGAGCCATGGCTGTTAGACCAACTACCTCCTCTACCGTAGATTTGACTTGAGGGGAATTGCCTCGTCAGTAGCAATCCAGAACATTGCGGTTAACAGTTGACTATCTTCCACAACTTGTTCTGTTTCAAGCTTTTACCTTTGCAACTGGTTTTCCAAGGATGGTGCTGGGTTTCCTGTATCTCCCAAGATATCCCGTTTCAACGCGTCTGGATC
>NW_025122065.1:0-1061 GCF_004010195.1 Chiloscyllium plagiosum | reverse complement strand
TAGAATTTGGAAGGATGTTTAATAACCCAATTGACACTGGCTCGTGGCATAGCTTTCTGTAACCTAACGATAGTTGAATGGCATTACATGCAGTTTGAAAGGAACAACAAATCAACAGGAGGAGATGGGGAAGGTCGGTGAAAATATGTGTCTTTCAGCAATCTGCAGAATTCAGGGTTACTAAATCACTGATACTGCGCAAGTTTGTCAGGATGATATCAATTACTGACAGTAATTTTGTCACGTCTTAGCCTTCACATAGTTAAGGTAAATGTAAGATATCTGAAATTCATGAATTGGTTTCTATTGCACTTTAGTCAACAAAAAATATTCCCGGTTTAATCTACTCATAGGAGAAAGTGAGGGCCGTAGAAGCAGGACATCAGAGTCGAAAAGTGTGGTGCTGGAAAAGCATAGCAAGACAGGCAGTATCCGAGAAGCAGGAGAATCGATGTTTCGGGCACAAGCTTTTCAACAGGAATCACAGGCTTCAGAAAAATAACTGGCATAGACTTAGGCCAATACACACGTAGAAGGGTCAGAGCATGTTACTAACAGATTAGAGACTAATTTCAGATTTGGTACCATTCAGTTCAACATTTCAGTATGATCTTTACGTATGTACCTAAAAGAGAAGTTGTCTAAAATTAAAAGCTTGAGAATGATTACAGGATTAAACCTGGAAATAAAGTTCGTGAACAAGAATGGCAAAGTGAAGTCCCATCTGTATCGCCTTGGGCAGTGTCAAGGTAAGAATTTGAGAGCAGAGTTGCCACTTTGGGCTAATCTTCAGTCTGGACAAATTGCAGCAAAATCTGTTCAATTTTATCGGCAAATTATTAAATGCAAAATCCTCCTTGTACAATAATGACACAGCATTTTGGGATGTAATTTTTAAAATATATTATTTTCAAAGTTAATCACAATTAAGAGTGATCACTTGGTGCCGTCTGCGTAATACGGTAGGAAAAGGAATTAATGCAAAAAAAAACATTATAATCCAAATTCACAGTCACTAATTCATTGACATTACATGGGTCCAGCATTTATAAATAATTGAA
>NW_025122064.1:0-1061 GCF_004010195.1 Chiloscyllium plagiosum | reverse complement strand
CAGTCCCCGCACTGACTGGAACATCTCCCTGCATGTGCTGTAATACAGTCGCCACGCTGACTGGAACATCTCCCTGCACTGACTGTAATACAGTCCCCACACTGACTGGAACATCTCCCTGCGCTGATTGTAATCCAGACCCCACACTGACTGGAACATCTCCCTGCACGGGCTGTAATACAGTCCCCGCGCTGACTGGAACATCTCCCTGCACTGATTGTAATACAGTCCCTACACTGACTGGAACATCTCCCTGCACTGATTGTAGTACTGGCCCTGTGCTGACTGGAACATCTCCCTGCACTGACTGTAATAAAGTCCCCACACTGACTGGAACATCTCCCTACGCTGATTGTAATCCAGACCCCACGCTGACTGGAAAATCTCTCTGCACTGACTACATTACTGTCTCCACACTGACTGGAACATCTCCTTTCATTGACTGTAATACAGTCCCCGTGCTGACTGGAACATCTCCGTGCTGATGGTAAACCAGACCCCACGCTGACTGGAACGTCTCTCTGCACTGACTACAGTACAGTCTCCACACTGACTGGAACATCTCCTTGCACTGTGTGTAATACAGTCCCCACGGTGACTGGAACATTTCGCTGCACTGACTGTAATACAGTCCCCGTGCTGACTGGAACACGTCCCTGCACTGAATGTAATACAGTCCCCATGCTGACTGGAACATCTCCCTGCACTGTCTGTAATACAGTCCCCGCACTGAGTGGAACATCTCGCTGCACTGACTGGAAGACAGTCCCCACACTGACTGGAACATAGCCCTGCACTGATTGCAATCCAGACACCACGCTGACTGGAAATTCTCTCTGCACTGAATACAGTACTGTCTCCATACTGACTACAGTACAGTCTCCACACTGACTAGAACATCTCCTTGCACTGACTGTAATACTGTCCCCATGCTGACTGGAACATCTTCCTGCACTGACTGTAATACAGTCCCCGTGCTGACTGGAACATCTCTCTGCACTGACTGTAATACAGTCCCCGCGCTGACTGGAATATCTCCCTGCAATGTCTGGAATACAGTC
>NW_025122063.1:0-1061 GCF_004010195.1 Chiloscyllium plagiosum | reverse complement strand
TTTATCCGATTATGTTTGGATTCTTTCTGAAATGGGTTGATTGTCATTATCATCGCGGATCTATTTCGCTCTTCGCATTATTCAATATATTTATTATACTTTCCTGGCTACCGTTGCTGTCCCTGGTAAGTGTCACTGTCCAGATTTGATTTTGTATAAACCAGTTATGACTATATGGCTGTTCTTTCATATAGTCTACACTTCTTGCCACTATTACTGTTCCTGTTAAAACTCTGAATCCAGATATTTACTCTACAGACCACTATTAACTACATAATGAACGTGTTCAATTACTGTCTCCCTCTCTGCTCTGGCAGTGTTACTCATTGATCTCTATGTTGACCTCCTCAGTTTCAGCGGAGAACCGCAATGTATTGTATCATTATCTTTGTTATTTAAATACTAAGAACATGGAGGTCACTGTCTACTGTTCTGCTTACTAACTCCACTTCCTTCCACTGTTTCCAAACCATCCGTGGCCAAGATCTGCGGTTCAAGCAGACATGTCATAACTGTGGGTGATCCCTTTGACTATGAGCTGATTCCTGATACCATGCCCTGACCATTTGTAACTTGAAATACTCACTATTCCAGAAAGTATCTCACTAGCTTATTCTATCCGTTGTTTGAATCTTGGGCTTATGAAATACAGTCTTATTGAAGCCAATAATCTGCTGCTGACGTTCCCGGCTTCAAACTTGCTGAAGCAAATCTGATTCGAACTCACACCAAACTCCCATCCATCAATCATTCATGTGCATGCCGATGTATATTGCTGTTGAGTCTGGCAATGCCTTTATTTTATCATTCTCAAACACTTTACCTCATCTGACCATGAAACTTCTCTCGTTCACTGTCTGTTAATTAACAAAAAGCCTGCCAGTTGTTCATATATAAAATGATTTCCTCATTGTGTATTCGTTTAAAACAGGAAGTTTCGGATTCAAATACGCCAATTGCATACACACAGGCTCTCTCTCTCCCTCTCTGATAAAAAAAACACACACACACGCGCGCACAGACACAAACACACAAACACGCACACACTCATCAAATCTTCC
>NW_025122062.1:0-1061 GCF_004010195.1 Chiloscyllium plagiosum | reverse complement strand
AGTGAGTTATATATCTGCTGTAATTATCCTGTAGTCTCGCTGTACCCCGACACATCTGCCTGTTTTAATTCTGAATATCCTGTGCAGACATGAACAATCTTATCAACCTATTACCCTGCGATGAAAAAGTGTGTCTGTTAAAATACATTGCCTGAATCTCATTTACAATTTTCCTGTTCTATTCAGACTATCAATTCACATTCCATCTCCCAAATGTAATCTGCCTCCTTGATCTGCATTATATTTCATTCCATCTGTCAGAAAGAGTGATGTTTGAATGCTGGTGACTGGAGGATATCATTGTACTCCTCCCCAGTCTCCAATTACAAACCCCCGTTCCTCTGTATGTCCAAGGCAATGTCAAATTCATTCTGTCTCTGATCCATTAATAAGTCATGTTTTAATAAACAAGATGATTGTACATGTCACATTTAGCTTTGGTCTAAATTCAATATTGCTGATTTAAAGCAAATAAACTTCAATAAGGTTTTTTTTTTCAAAAGCTGAAGCAAATTCTGTGGTGAAATTACAAAGTTGCCTTGTTAAATCAGTGAAAGAAACATTCAGTCAAATCCATACTTCTTGCGCATGATCGGGTAATTAAGCCCAGTGACAATCTGTTGGCTGGCGTTTGATCCGAATGATCAGCAGAGGAACAACCTCTTAACTGCTGTTTTTGTGGAGGGCTGTCGGATGTAGCATTGTATATGAACAACATAACAGAATCATGAACAAAAATGAAACGTCCATCATTCTCCCTCCTCACTGACTTCACAAGAACAGTTGGTATTGGGAGAGAAGACCAATAGAAGCAATACCAACATCCAATCCAGTCCAATTATTGTTGTGAACTGGAAGTGTGTATTGAAAAGGGGTTAACTGGAAATGTGTATTCAGTGACTGTGATTATTGTAAGTCTCCATGGAATCTAATTGTGTAACTGGAGGCTTTCCCTCGACTATTAGTAAGGGCTTCTTTCGATGCATTATCCCATTGTTTCTGCAACTGCATCACATCAACCAACACCTACTGCAGCTGCAGAGACAGGGAAAGGAGAGATC
>NW_025122061.1:0-1061 GCF_004010195.1 Chiloscyllium plagiosum | reverse complement strand
AGACCAGATCTAAAAGTTGAAGTTCTAAATTGTAGGAAGGCTAATTTTGATGGTATTAGGCAAGAACTTTCGAAAGCTGATTGGAGGCAGATATTCGCAGGTAAAGGGACAGCTGAAAAATGGGAAACCTTCAGACATGAGATAACGAGAATCCAGAGACAGTATATTCCTGTCAGGGTGAAAGGAAAGGCTGGTAGGTATAGGGAATGCTGGATGACTAAAGAAATTGAAGGTTTGGTTAAGGAAAAGAAGGAAGCATATGTAAGGTATAAACAGGAGAAAGCAAGTGAATCCTTAGAAGAATATAAAGGAAGTAGGAGTACACTTCAGAGGGAAATCAGGAGAAAGGGGACATGAGATAGCTTTGGCAAATAGAATTAAGGAGAATCCAAACAGTTTTACAAATACATTAAGGACAAAAGAGTAACTAGGGAGAGAATAGGTCCCCTCAAAGATCAGCAAGGTGGCCTTTGTGTGGAGCCGCAGGAGATGGGGGAGATATAAACAAGTATTTTGCATCAGTGGAAAAGGACATGGAAGATATAGAATGTAGGGAAATAGATGGTGACATCTTGCAAAATGTCCATATTACAGAGGAGGAAGTGCTGTATGTCTTGAAACACATTAAGCTGGATAAATCCCCAGGACCTGATCAGGTGTACCCTAGAACTCTGTGGGAAGCTAGGGAAGTGATTGCTGGGCCTCTTGCTGAGATATTTGTATCATCGATAGTCACAGGTGAGGTGCTAGAAGACTGGAGGTTGGCTAACGTGGTGCCACTGTTTAAGAAAGGTGATAAGGACAAGCCAGGGAACTATAGACCAGTGATCCTAACGGTGGTGGGCAAGTTGTGGGAGGGAATCCTGAGGGACAGGATGTACATGTATTTGGAAAGGCAAGAACTGATTAGGGATAGTCAACATGGCTTTATGCGTGGGAAATCATGAAGTAGGAACAAAGAGGTTTGTTTGATGAGGGCAGAGCAGTCGATGTGATCTATATGGACTTCAGTAAGGCGTTCGACAAAGTTCCCCATGGGAGACTAATTAGCAAGGTTAGAT
>NW_025122060.1:0-1061 GCF_004010195.1 Chiloscyllium plagiosum | reverse complement strand
GATCCGCTGGTGCCTCATCAGGGAGGAGATGTCAGTAAAGGCCTTCCCACACTCGGGGCAGCTGAAGGGCCTCTCCCCCACACTCGGGGCAGCTGAAGGGCCTCTCCCCTGTGTGCGCCCGCTGGTGCCTCATCAGGGAGGAAACGTCGGTATAGGCCTTCCCGCATTCAGGGCAGCTGAAGGGCCTCTCCCCCGTGTGAACGCGCCGGTGGCTCCGCAGGGCAGAGACGTGGGTAAAGGCCTTGCCACACTCGGGGCAGCTGAAGGGCCTCTCCCCAGTGTGGATCCACTGGTGCTTCTGCAGGGCGGAGACGTCGGTATAGGCCTTCCCGCACTCAGGGCAGCTGAAGGGCCTCTCCCCCGTGTGGACGCGTCGGTGGCTCCGCTGGTGGAGGAATAACTGAAGGTCTTCCCACACTCAGGGCAGCTGAAGGGCCTTTCCCCAGTGTGGACACGCTGGTGCCTCATCAGGGAGGAAACGTCGGTAAAGGCCTTCCCGCACTCAGGGCAGCTGAAGGGCCTCTCCCCTGTGTGGATCCGCTGGTGCAGAGCAGGTGAACGGTCTCTCCCCTGTGTGGACACCGTGGTGGCTCAGCAGGGTGGAGGAATACCTGAAGCCCTTCCCACAATCTGGGCAGCTGTAGGGCCTCTCTCCCGTGTGGTCCTGCTGGTGGGCCAACAGGTGGGAGGAATGTCTGAAGGCCTTCCCGCAGTCAGTGCAGGGGAATGGCCTCTCCCCGGTGTGACTGCGCCGATGAGTCTCCAGGGCCGACGGGACACGGAAGCCTTTCCCACAGTCGCCACACTTCCACGGTTTCTCCACGGGGTGGGATTCCTCAGGTTTCTCCATGGCCACAGCTTCAGCTGCACACAAACACGTGCAGAGCTCCTCCCTGCCGTGAAATCCCCTTCCCAGGCCGTATAACTGTTTCAGGCTCCACACACAGTGCGCTGCAACAGTGCGGTCTCTCGTCCAGTCCCACTGATGCTGAAAACGTCCTCAAACAGGAACCAAAAAGCGTTGATCACTCTCACAGAAATCACAGTCAAAAATCGTTGCG
>NW_025122059.1:0-1061 GCF_004010195.1 Chiloscyllium plagiosum | reverse complement strand
TATCCTCCCTGCTGCTGCAGTCTCTGGTGTGGTTGGTGCTGCAGGGCAGTGCCCTCTCTGCTGCTGCAGTCTCTGGTATGGTAGGTGCTGCAGGGGAGTGCCCTCCCTGCTGCTGAAGTCTCTGGTATGGTAGGTGCTGCAGGGGAGTATCCTCCCTGCTGCTGCAGTCTCTGGTGTGCTAGGTGCTGCAGGGCAGTGCCCTCTCTGCTGCTGCAGTCTCTGGTATGGTAGGTGCTGCAGGGGAGTGCCCTCCCTGCTGCAGTCCCTGGTGTGGTCGGTGCTGAATGGCAGTGCCCTCCCTGCTGCTGCAGTCTCTGGTGTGGTCGGTGCTGCAGGGGAGTTCCCTCCCTGCAGCTGCAGTCTCTGGTGTGGTTGGTGCTGCAGGGGACTGCCCTCCCTGCTGCTGCAGTCTCTGGTGTGGTAGGTGCTGCAGGGCAGTGTCCTCCCTGCTGCTGCAGTCTCTGGTGTGGTAGGTGCTGCAGGGCAGTGCCCTCCCTGCTGCTGCAGTCTCTGGTGTGGTAGGTGCTGCAGGGGAGTTCCCTCCCTGCTGCTGCAGTCTCTGGTGTGGTAGGTGCTGCAGGGGAGTTCCCTCCCTGCTGCTGCAGTCTCTGGTGTGGTCGGTGCTGTATGGGTGTGCCCTCCCTGCTGCTGCAGTCTCTGGTGTGGTAGGTGCTGCAGGGGAGTTCCCTCCCTGCTGCTGCAGTCTCTGGTGTGGTTGGTGCTGCAGGAGAGTGCCCTCCCTGCTGCTGCAGTCTCTGGTGTGGTCGGTGCTGCAGGGGAGTGTCCTCCCTGCTGCTGCAGTCTCTGGTGTGGTCGGTGCTGCAGGGGAGTGTCCTCCCTGCTGCTGCAGTCTCTGGTGTGGTAGGTGCTGCAGGGGAGTTCCCTCTCTGCTGCTGCAGTCTCTGGTGTGGTCGGTGCTGCAGGGCAGTGCCCTCCCTGCTGCTGCAGTCTCTGGTGTGGTCGGTGCTGTATGGGAGTGCCCTCCCTGCTGCTGCAGTCTCTGGTGTGGTAGGAGCTGCAGGGGAGTTCCCTCCCTGCTGCAGTCTCTGGTGCGGTAGGTG
>NW_025122058.1:0-1061 GCF_004010195.1 Chiloscyllium plagiosum | reverse complement strand
ACTAATGCACCTAACCTGCACATCCCTGGGCACCGTCTGAACCTGGACAAAGTTAAAAATCTCACAACACCAGGCTAAGTCCGACAGTTTATTTGGAAACACGAGCTTCGGAGCACTGCTTCTTCGTCAGGTGATTGTGGACAATAAGATCATATGGCACAGAATTTATAGGAAAACCTTACAGTGCCCTGCCACTGAACTGATATATTGAACAAACCTGGATTTTTAAGTCTTTCATATTTTAGAATAGGTTGCAGCAATCATTAATTAGATTACTTACAGTGTGGAAACAGGCCCTTCGGTCCAACAAGTCGACACCGCCCCGCCGAAGCGCAACCCACGGTCCAACAAGTCGACACCGCCCCGCCGAAGCGCAACCCACCCATACCCCCTAAATTTACCCTTTTCCTAACACTACGGGCAATTTAGCATGGCCAATTCACCTGACCTGCAGGTCTTTGGACTGTGGGAGGAAACCAGAGCACCCGGAGGAAACCCACACAGTCAGTCGCCTGAGGCGGGAATTGAACCCAGGTCTCTAGAGCTGTGAGGCAGCAGTGCTAACCACTGTGCCACTGTGCCGCCCACTAAACAAAAACAAACATTGCATAGGGCTTTCTGATAGGAAGGAAACCAGAATTGCATGCAATATTCCATCTGTACAGCTGTAACATGACCTCCCAACTCCTGTACTCAATACTCTGACCAATAAAGGAAAGCATACCAAATGCCATCTGCACTATCCTATTGACCTGCAACTCCACTTTCATAGAGCTGTGAACCTGCACTCCAAGGTCTTTTTGTTCAGCAACACTCCCTCGGACCTTACCATTAAGTGTACAAGTCCTTCTAAGATTTGCTTTCCCAAAATGCAGCACCTCACATTTACCTAAATTAGATTCCACTTGCCACTTCTCAGCCCATTGGCCCATCTGATCAAGATCCCATTGTAATATGAGGTAACCTCCTTCGTTGTCCACTACACCTCCAATTTTGGTGTCATCAGCAAACTTACTATACCACTTATCCTCGCATCCAAAAGGTAGTGGGCCCATTATCTA
>NW_025122057.1:0-1061 GCF_004010195.1 Chiloscyllium plagiosum | reverse complement strand
TTTAAAACACCAGCTCCTTACGTTCTGTTATGCGGAGTCTTTGAAGACTTTATTTCCCTGACTTCCCCAGTTTTTAAGTACTGATGCGAAATTTTCGTCAAGGATCTCACCCATCTTCTGTGGTTCCACACATGGATTATCCCATTGATCTTAAATGGGGCACATTCTGTCTCTAGTTAATCTTCTGTCGTTAGTATTCATGTAGAATTCCTTTGGATCTTACTCAGCATTATCAGCCTAGGTTTTCCCAGGTCTCCTGTTTGTCCTACTGCTTTCCCTCTTCAGTGTATTACTGTACCCACAATGTTCTTCGAGGAATCCAGCTGGCCATATATGACATGGACTGCTTTTTTCTTGACCAGAACCTCAATATCCCCAATCATCCAGAATTTTCTACTTGTAATCAGCATTGTCCTTCACACGAACAGAAATATCCTCAACCTGAACTCTCATTTTATCGCTCTTTTGAAAGCTTCGCAACTGCCTGAGGTACCCTTTACCTGCAAATAGTCTCCACAAACAACTATTAAAAGCTCTTGACCGATACATTCTGGATTGGGGAAGGACAATGTTGATGGTTCACTTGTGGACCAGGCCTGTCTTTTTCCATAACTGTTTTCAACCTAATACAGTTGTGTCACTTTGTCAAAACTATCCCCAACTAATACCTCAGTCCCTTTCTCTACCTTTTTCCCCAAGGGGAGGTCAGGTTTCGCCCCTTTCTCCAGGGGGAGGGTGAACAACCAGTGGTAATTGTGCACATCAGTACCCATGACATAGATACAGTTGGATGGGTTCTGGTCAAGTGAGTATCAGGAGTTAGGTAAGAAGGTAAAAAGCAGTGCTACAAGGGTAGTGACCTCCAGATTACTCCCAGTGCTGCTCACCAGTGAATATGGAAATAGAAAGATAAGCCGGATGGATGAGTGCCTGAGGAGCTGGTGGAGGAGGAAGGGTTTTTACGTCTTGGATCATTGGGATCACTTCTGAGGTAGAGGTGACCTGGACAAGGGGGACGTGTTGGACTTGAACCATAGGGGCACTAGCAACCTGGGGGTGAA
>NW_025122056.1:0-1061 GCF_004010195.1 Chiloscyllium plagiosum | reverse complement strand
TCCAACTGGTGGCAGTTTCAACAGGAGTTGATAATATCTGTGGCAATGGCATCCACAACAGATAGCAGAATGAGATAACCAGAGGACTCATCAAAGTCTGTTGAACGTTTAATTTGTTCATCTGATATCCTCATCTAATCTATGAAAATCTTTGATGTGAAGTATTCCAAGTTCGTTTATTTTTGTCATATTCTATCAAGTAATATTTCACTTTTTAAATCTACTTTGGACCGAAGCTTTCTCTTTAACCCAGGTAGATTGTCGGTTCAGATGAGGCCTTGCTTGGGAACGAGACACAATATTCACTGTATTGCTTATGTCTTTGCTTGATTACACATGACAAAAAAATTAAAATAAAATAGCCGATGTTTCGGCACTGAATAGAAAAGGGGTTGTTTTGCGACAATAAATATGACATGGCCATGCAAGATTTAGATAACGGCATAAGTTATGACAGTGATACAACAGTTAAAATTACTGTAACATAAACACAAGGTTCTTGCGCTCAATGCTTTTTAAGAGAGTGACTTCAGCCCCTCAGTCATAGAGTGAAAGGGCATCAGGGAAAGCGGGAAATGGAATTGCCAGCACAGCCAGTCCATCCATGATCTTATCAAATTTTGGAACGGATATATGAGCAGGGCGACTTTCATTGGTTTTATCTCAAGCAGTTGTGCTTTAATTCGAGTACACAGTTTTACACGATCGAACGGTAATTTTGTCGAATATGCTCCGGAAAAAAATCAAACCACTTCATTCCACATTGAAACTATATGATAAATGTTTGCTGGCGTTGGTAGAACTGTGGGTTTGAGATTATAATTAGATCAGCAACGATGTTAAGGAACAAAAGTGCAAGCTGGCGTTACATCATGTTAAACTCGCTCAATTACATATGTTTATGAATCACTTTATTTTAATTCACCCAAATACTGCTGTATCCCTTTTCAAGTTATTAATGGATCCAATGTCCACACCGTTTCACCCTTTCTGTACAAGTTATTTTTCCCTCATCTCCAGGCTTTTTATTTTTTTCCCACTGCACACTGGCTGTGATCAGC
>NW_025122055.1:0-1061 GCF_004010195.1 Chiloscyllium plagiosum | reverse complement strand
CTGCATCAACTGACACAGTGACTGAACACTGCACTGACAGTGACCGACACACTGCGACTGACACAGTGACCGACACACTGCACTGACTGACACAGTGACTGAACACTGCATTGACAGACACAGTGACAGACACACTGCACTAACTGATACAGTGACTGACACACTGCACTGACTGACAGTGACTGACACACTGCAATGACTGACACAGTGACTGAACACTGCACTGATACAGTGACACACATGCTGCACTGACTGACACAATGACTGACACACTGCACTGACTGACACAGTGACAGAACACTGCACTGATACAGTGACACACACACTGCACTGACTGACACAGTGACTGACACACTGCAGTGACTGATACACTGCACTGTCTGACACAATGACTAGCACACTGTGCTGACTGACACAGTGACTGACTGACGCACTGCACTGACTGACACACTGTACTCTGTCTGATGACAGACTGATACATTGCACTGACTGACACACTGACTGACACAGTGGCTGACTGAAACATGTGCTGAACACTGCACTGACTGATGACACAGTGACTGACACACTGTACTGACTGACAGTGAGTGACACACTGCATCGACTGACACAGTGACTGACACATTGCACTGACTGATACAGTGACTGACACACTGGCTGATGCAGTGACTGACACACTGGACTCTGACTGATGGCAGACTGATACATTGCACTGACTGACACACTGACTGGCACACAGACTGACTGACACAGTGCATCGACTGAAACATGTACTGAACACTGCACTGACTGATGACACAGTGACTGTCACAGTGATTGACACAGTGACCAACTGACACAGTGACTGAACACTGCACTAACTGATGCGCTCACTGACTGACTGACTAACATACTAACTGATGCGCCGCATTGCTTAAAGGACTGACTGAATGACACACTGCACTGACTGACACAGCGACTGACACAGGAAGTGAACACTGCACTGACCGATACAGAGACTCACACATTGCACTGACAGACACAGTGACTGACACAGTGCACTGACTGAAACACTGCACTGG
>NW_025122054.1:0-1061 GCF_004010195.1 Chiloscyllium plagiosum | reverse complement strand
ATCAAATCACAAGCTTTTGTCGATATAATTGTGAGATCTTTGTGACCCATCCACAGCACGAAGACCCTTGTGGCATTCCACACTCCTTGATAGTGAATTAAGCATTGAATTCAAGACAGCTTTGTGCTGTAATGTAATTTATTGCAGTCAAGACTAAGACTGACAGATCTCGTTACAGGCCTGGCCATTATGGCATCTTAGTGTTCTACCTGGGGTGTTCTTGTTCACTTAAGCAATTTGCTGTATGTGCCCCACAATGAGGAACATGGAAAATCCAATCTGATTATATTTTTAGAGATTTTACTATTTCCAGTACTTGCTTCACTTTGTCAAGCAAATTATTGAGTTCTGTTGGCTTAGGGCAGCTGAAAATGAGATTAGATCAGCACTGATTCATAACTGATACATTTTACCTAAGCCTGGCAGCTGTGTAAATCTGTGAATATTGATGTGTAATTGTCCTGTATGATATGATTCTGTTAACTACCATTAATATCCTTAAAAAGTTAAAACACCTGGCAATTAACTGACTGAGTTATTCCACAAGATATCATATCTTTTTTACCAAAAACATACTTTATTGCTCATATGTTTTTAAAATGTCAACACTATTAATGAACACTGAGCTGATAAAGATGTAAGCTATGAATTTACTTTTACTTTTTACATCCCTGACCCCATCACTGAGAGTTCCCAAACTTGTGAAATTTTGATGGTTCATTAATTTGTTTTCTCACAGTTTTTATATCACAGTTCTCCAGAATTTATTTTGACTTCTCTTAATATTCCAGCAATCCCCCACTGTACAGTATTTTATGGGGGTCCTTCTGTTAGCTTTTGGACTCCCTGCAACTTTCAGTGGCTTCAATATCAGAAGACATCCTCATTTCCAATTGACCACTGATATGATTGGAAACTGCAACTAAGACAAGCACTTCCAGAATTCCAACTGCAATAACATGAATGGTCTTTGAGTGAAATGATGACTGCAGATTTCTTCCTTGCTTTCCAATTAAACACATTTTCTACTCATTTTGTCTTGCTTTGAATATCAGCTCCAA
>NW_025122053.1:0-1061 GCF_004010195.1 Chiloscyllium plagiosum | reverse complement strand
GCTTTCTGTGTGAGGTACTGGACAGGGAGCAGCATTCTGAGTGAGGTACTTACTGTACAGGGAGCAGCATTCTGTGTGAGGTACTGGACAGGGAGCAGCTTTCTGAGTGTGGTACTGGCCAGGGAGCAGCTTTCTGTGTGAAGTACTGTGCAGGCAGCCGCTTTCTGAGTGAAGTACTGTACCGGGAGCAGCTTTCTGTGTGAGATACTGTAACGGGAGCAGCTTTCTGAGTGAGGTACTGTACCGGGAGCAGCTTTCTGAGTGAGGTACTGGACAGGGAGCAGCTTTCTGAGTGAGGTATTGGACGGGGAGCAGCTTTCTGTGTGAGGTACTGGACAGGGAGCAGCTTTCTGTGTGAGGTGCTGTACAGGGAGCAGCTTTCTGAGTGAGGTACTGGACAGGGAGCAGCTTTCTGAGTGAGGTACTGGACAGGGAGCAGCTTTCTGAGTGAGGTGCTGTATCCGGAGCAGCTTGCTGTGTGACATACTGGACCGGGAGCAGCTTTCTGAGTGAGATACTGGACAGGGAGCAGCTTTCTGTGTGAGGTACTGTACCGGGAGCAGGTTTCTGAGTGAGATACTGGACAGGGAGCAGCTTTCTGTGTGAGATACTGGACAGGGAGCAGCTTTCTGTGTGAGATACTTGACAGGGAGCAGCTTTCTGTGTGAGATACTGTGCAGGGAGCAGCTTTCTGTGTGAGGTACTGGACAGGGAGCAACTTTCTGAGTGAGATACTGTACCGGGAGGAGCTTCCTGTGTGAGGTACTGGACAGGGAGCAGCTTTCTGTGTGAGGTCCTGTACCGGGAGCAGCTTTCTGTCTGTGGTACTGTACCGGGAGCAGCTTTCTGTGTGAGGTACTGGACCGGGAGCAGCTTTCTGTGTGAGATACTGGACAGGGAGCCGCTTCCTGAGTGAGATACTGTCCCGGGAGCAGCTTTCTGTGTGAGGTACTGGACAGGGAGCAGCTTTCTGTGTGAGGTACTGGACAGGGAGCAGCTTTCTGTGTGAGGTACTGGACAGGGAGCAGCTTTCTGTGTGAGGTACTGGACAGGGAGCAGCT
>NW_025122052.1:0-1061 GCF_004010195.1 Chiloscyllium plagiosum | reverse complement strand
CTTGGTCCTACCAAACTGAGAGTGAAGGAGGACAGAAACAAGTGGAAGGTGCAGAGAAGGAATCGATGGAGGGCAAGTGAGGAACAGTGAATGCAAAAACCAGAAAGATAGCTTCAGACAATAACAAGTTCTGTGCAGTGACAGATTCGGTCTGGGACTGCACTGAATTGAAATAGAAGAGGACATGCAGCCCCTTTATGTATCCCGTCTTTGCTCCAAATACTCAATCTTAAAATGACCCAGTTGTGTCTGTGGATGAATCCAACAGCTTTACGATTCTGATTGTGTTGGTGTAATCGATGAGTGTAATTCACTCCACTTTGACAGCTGGTCCTGGGTTCACTTGTACCTCTTAACCTCTGGACAAAGTGTCTTAGATTCATCAAGTCACAGAGTCACCCAGCAGTGATGTGGGGGGAC
This sequence comes from Chiloscyllium plagiosum, assembly GCF_004010195.1. NCBI lineage: Eukaryota > Metazoa > Chordata > Chondrichthyes > Orectolobiformes > Hemiscylliidae > Chiloscyllium > Chiloscyllium plagiosum. Next base: position 641 of record NW_025122052.1, on the reverse strand, counting down.
TGCTGTTGGACTGTGGTGGACAAGGTCATATGACACCAGGTGTAGTCCAACAGGTTCATTTCCTGAAGAAGGGCTCATGCCCGAAACGTCGATTCTCCTGCTCTTTGGATGCTGCCTGACCTGCTGCGCTTTTCCAGCAACACATTTTTCAGCTCTGATCTCCAGCATCTGCATTCCTCACTTTCTCCAGGTTTATTTGAAAACACAAGCTTTCAGAACACTTCCTCTTCACCAGCTGAAGTCACCTGATGAAGGAGCAGCACTCCGAAAGCTTGTGATTTCAAATGTACCTGTTGGACTATAACCTGGTGTAGGCCGTTTTCTGACCTCCTACAGCAGTGAAACAGACCCTTCCACCCAACGACTGCAGGTTCCCCAAACTGAGCTAGTCTCACTTGCCTGCATTTGGCCTATATCCCTGTGAAGCTTTCCTATCCATTTACCTATCCTCATGTCTCTTAAATATTGTCATTGCACCTGTACCTCCCACTTCCTCTGGCAGTTCATTCCATGCATGAACCACCCTCTGTGTGAAAAAGTTGCCCCGAGGTCCTTTTTAAATCTTTCTCCTCTCACCTTAAACATATGCCCCATAGTTTTGAACTCTCTCATCCAGGGAAAAGACATTTGTTATTCACCCT
>NW_025122051.1:0-1061 GCF_004010195.1 Chiloscyllium plagiosum | reverse complement strand
TGCAAAAGACAGGCACGACAATTAAAGATATATTTGTGGATGCGTACTCTGAAAGAGAGGCAGAGGTATTCCTGAGGGTTATTATCAGAAATATAGAATCCCAAGATGGAAATGGAGACTACGGCAGGTTCGTGCAGAGGTGTAATGTGCTGAAGTGCACCAGATTGTGTAGCCGGTAGCATAGAGACAAGAAGTGTTATGGGTAGCACATGAACTACCTATGGGAGTTCACCGGGGGGTACGAAAGACTCAGGCTAAGGGACAAAAACATTTTTATTGACCACGAATGCACAAAGATGTGGTTCAAATTTGGCATACGTGTCATACATGCCAAATAGTAGCTAGGCCACAGGCAGCAATGAAACTAACACCTCTGTTGCCAATTCCCACATTCGAAGACCCCTTTATGTGGCTTATAAATGAGTGCGCCATCCTGAAAAGTAGAGGAGAGAAACAATTTGAGAAACAGGTGTTAGTTACTGCCCTACAGAATGAGGAATCAATTCCAAATGTTGTTGATTTTGATGTGCCTCAAAATATGTTAAAAATGTAGAAGTCCTTGAGCAGTGGGATAGTTTAGTAAACTATCTGTCTCGGGAGCATAGAACGCAGTTGAAAAGTTTGTTATTGCAATATGAGGACGGATGTAAGAATCATATGGGGAGAACTAATGCCATTGTACCTGAAGTAGACGTATGGAATACTGTTCCGATTAAACAACACCCATATCGGCTTAATCCTCTCAAAGCTAAACAGGTCCAGAAGGAGATGGAGTACATGCTCAATGAGGACATCATCGAACCAAGCCAGAGCGAGTGGAGCTCACCAATCATCTTTGGCCCAAACCGGATGGGACTCAATGATTAAGCTTGGGTTATTTGAAGGTCAACACTGTTACAAAATCAGGCCAATATCCAATACCGACATTGGGGGACTGTATCGAGAAAGTTGGACAAGTCACTTACATCACCAAGCTGGACTTAATGCGTGGTTTCTAGCAGGTACCTTTATCAGAGACAGTGAAATAGGTTTCTGAATTGTAATGCCAAAAGGACTGTATC
>NW_025122050.1:0-1061 GCF_004010195.1 Chiloscyllium plagiosum | reverse complement strand
GATGCTCCAGGGAAAACAGCCCCATCCTGTTCAACCTCTCCCTGTAGCTCAGATTCTCCAACCCTGGAAACATCCTTGTCAATCTTTTCTGAACCCATTCAAGTTTCACAACATCTTTCCGATAGGAAGGGGACCAGAATTGTACGCAATATTCCAACAGTGGCCTAACCAATGTCCTGTACAGCCGCAACATGTCCTCACAACTCCTGTACTCAATACTCTGACCAAGAAAGGAAAGCATACCAAACACCTGCTTCAATATCCTATCTACCTGCGACTCCACTTTTAAGGAGCTAAGAACCTTCACTTCAAGGTCTCTTTGTTCTGCAACGCTCCCGAGGACCTTACCATTAAGTGTATAAGTCCTGCTAAGATTTGATTTCCTAAAATGCAGCACCTCACATTTATCTGAATTAAACTCCATCTGCCACTTCTCAGCCCATTGGTCCATCTGGTCGAGATCCTGTTGTAATCTTAGGTAACCCTCTTCGTTGTCCACTACACCTCCAATTTTGATGTCATCTGTAAACTTACTAACTGTACCTTTTATGCTCGCATCCAAATCATTTATGTACATGACAAAAAGTAGACGGCCCAGCACCGATCCTTGTGGCACTCCACTGGTCACAGGCCTCCAGCAAGAAAAACAATCCTCCACCACCAGCCTCTGTCTTCTACCTTTGAACCAGTTCTGTATCCAAATGGCTAGTTCTCCCTGTATTCCATGAGATCTACCCTTGCTAATCAGTCTCCCATGGGGAACCTTGTCGAACGCCTTACTGAAGTCCATAAATATCACATCTACTACTCTGCCCTCATCAATCGTCTTTGTTATTTCATCAAAAAACTCAATCAAGTTTGTGAGACATGATTTCCCATGCACAAAGCCATGTCGACTATCCTGAATCAGTCCTTTCCTTTTCATATACATGTACATCCTGTCCCTCAGGATTCCCTCCAAAAATTTGCCCACCACCGAGGCCAGGTTCACTGGTCTATAGTTCCCTGGATTGTCCTTACCACACTTTTTAAACAGTGGCACCACGTTTGCCAACCTCCAG
>NW_025122049.1:0-1061 GCF_004010195.1 Chiloscyllium plagiosum | reverse complement strand
AACACTGTATCACACTACAGCACAGTGCCAACACAGTACCACAGTACAGCACATTGTCAACACTGTACCACATTACAGCACAATGCCTACACTGCACTACACTACAGCACACTGCCAACACTGTATCACAATACAGCTCAATGTGAACACTGAACCACACCATAGCACAGTGCCAACGCGAGCAGCACGGTGGCACAGTGGTTAGCACTGCTGCCTCACAGTGCCAGAGACCCGGGTTCAATACCCGCCTCAGGCAACTGTCTGTGTGGAGTTTGCACATTCTCCCCGTGTCTGCATGGGTTTCCTCCAAGTGCTCCGGTTTCCTCCCACAGTCCAAAAACGTGCAGGTCAGGTGAATTGGCCATGCTAAATTGCCCGTCGTGTTAGGTTAAAGGGGTAAATGTAGGGGTATGGGTGGGTTGCACTTCGGCGGGTCGGTGTGGACTTGTTGGGCTGAAAGGCCTGTTTCCACACTGTAAATAATCTAATCTAATCACTGTACCACCAAAACAGCACAATGTGAACACTGTACCACACTACACAAAAGTGGCAACTCAGTATCACACTACAGCACAGTGCCAACACTGTACCACACTACAGCACAATGCCAACACAGTACCACACTACTGCACAGTGCCAACACTGTACTACACTACAGCACAGTGCCAACACTGTACCACACTACAGCACAGTGCCAAGACTGTACCACACTACAGCACAGTGCCAACACAGTATCACAATACAGCACAGTGCCAACACAGTATCACACTACAACACAGTGACAACACTGGACCACACTACAGCACAGTGCCAACACAGTATCACACTACAGCAGAATGCTAACACTGCAACACACTACAGCACAGTGCCAACACAGTTCCACACTACAGCACAGTGCCAACACAGTATCACACTACAGCAGAATGCCAACACTGCAACACACTACAGCACAGTGTCAACACTGTACCACGCTACAGCACAGTGCCAACACAGTATCACACTACAGCAGAATGCCAACACTGCAACAAACTACAGCACAGTGCCAACACAGTTCCACACTA
>NW_025122048.1:0-1061 GCF_004010195.1 Chiloscyllium plagiosum | reverse complement strand
TGCTTTTTAACCTTCGACATAATGTCTTGTATTCACTCTGTAAACCTGTGTCGCTTTCCCTGACCAAATCATTCCGCTCAATGCGTACAATTTCCAGCTTCTCACTCTCCCCATTGATAATATACTTAACACGTTTTGAGACGTCCACAATCTGACACCAGAAAAGCAACATACCTTGATAGAGTTTCGTTCACTGTCACAGAATCTCTGTCTGTACCTCTGACAGGAGAGTCCCAGTAACAATTATGCTTTTACATTTTTAGAAAACCCATTGCACGTTTCATTTTATTGCTTCAGATGTGACCTGCTCTTTTACATTCCTCTGAGAGTCTGCCTCTTTCAAAAAGTAACAAAATAAGATATGTATTTGAGATAAGAATAGCCACAGGACACTTCTGAACCATCTTCTTACCTTCACTGGCAGTCAATTATCTGTCTGACTGCTCCTGCTGTGTAATAACTTCTCTACATTTAGTAATAATAACACTCACTGCCTCTCATATGCCCTCAGTGACACAAGCATAAAAAGAACAGCTGTCAATATCGGCTTTCTTATGAAAATACGTTTCCATTCCTTTCCAACAGATATAACATGAAGAATGCAAAAACTGAATAAAAATAAACTTACAAATCGTGAAAAAAATCAAACAAAAAAATTCAACGAAACATTATCCACCATTCATTCTTCAAACACCGATGAAAATAGAATTCCTCCACAGTTGTCCGTCTGTCCGCCTATCCACAATTTCAGTATATATGCATAAAAACAATTCTCCTTACCTGCATCTTTTTTACATAATTCCTTTTGTCAGAACTTCCCCACAATTTATGTCAGTCTCACGGGCCTATAGTTAAATGGCTTTTCAAAACATATTTTATAAGTAATACCAGAACATCAGCAACCCTCCAGTCCTCTGGAACGTAACCCAAGTACCTCGAATTTACAAATATCTCAGCAAGAGACCTACCATTCTTCCTTGGCCTTCTCAGAGTCTGACCTTTTTGAAGTTTATGTGAATTGCTTAATATCAGACTGTGTGTTGCGAAGGCTACAAACAGCA
>NW_025122047.1:0-1061 GCF_004010195.1 Chiloscyllium plagiosum | reverse complement strand
TATCAATAATGTCATCTCTCAATTTCCAGTGAAACATAAAAGTTCGAGCTTAAAGACCTTCGTTACAACTAAGAAATTCCATAACTGGTAGAATCCTGATAAACCTTTTCTAAACCCTCTATTTTCATGATTTCCTTCCTACAGCAGGAGTAGCATTGAATTTGATCACGACGTTCAAATATTTTCCTTACTGATGTGTCATGAAGTTCTTTCTTGGTGTTTAATTCACAGTCTTGATGTAATGGAATTCTTCTCACACGGAAGTATGAGAGATCAATTATGTAATCTGATGACACATCTTGATTGATACTCAATTCATATACATCAAGATCTCTGAGCAACTTGTTCTGATTCATGAAATTCCTATTTTACCAAAACATAATCCGTCAACCCGCTACAAAATGTTCCTATTTGATGCCCCTTATATTATGTGTATACCACCCCTGTCATGGTTTTCTGTCAAGCCTCGCAGTCACCCTATTAGAACAAACCACGTGCTTGTTATAGTGGAAATATGACAAAGATGGAACAAACTAATCAGCTCATTCATGATGAAGAGCTTATGCCAGAAACGTCGAGTCTCCTGCTTCTCGAATGCTGCCTGCCTGGCTGTGCTTTTCTAGCGCCACACTCCTCAAAGCAGATCTCAAGCATCTGTCGTCCTCACTTTCTCCAGATAAATAAGTGCGAAGACTGGATTGTTGTATATTTAATTGTTGTAGATTTAATTCCGTAGAATTTCCAATAACCAGCATTGATCATCTTGAATCTTGCAATGTTTTCACAGAACGTGAGTAGTTGTATCCAAATGGACATTTCCCCAATGATGCTGAGTGCACAAACAGGTTCAGTGAAACAGAAATGCCAGGGAAAAGGAGACTGAAATGAAGAGGAATTTATTTATTCGTGAATGCATGCAACACAATAAGACAGCCCACATCCGGAAAACTAACAAAATATGTGAACGGCTTTTATTGTTATTTGAAAAAAAAACATTTTAATAAAACAGGCGCAATCATGAGCTGTCGACACGTCATATTTTAGTAAAATAATACCTGAAG
>NW_025122046.1:0-1061 GCF_004010195.1 Chiloscyllium plagiosum | reverse complement strand
CCGAACCAAACACCCAGCACCTTCAGGTGGTCGATCCTGACGGTAAAGGGGATCAAGGATTGGTCGGCCCAGTTCCCGAAGAGCATGGCCTCGCTCTTGCCTCGGTTTACCTTGGCCCCCGAGGCCCGTTCGAACTGGTCACATATGCACATGAATCTGTGCACGGAGAGTGGATCCGAGCAGAAAACGGTGACGTCATCCATGTACAGGGAGGCCTTAACCTGCAGGCCCCGCTGCCAGGAATAGTCACCCCTCTCAGGCTCGCATCCTTCCTGATGGACTCGGCAAATGGCTCTATGCAGCACACAAACAAGGCAGGAGAGAGAGGGCAGCCCTGCCTGACTCCTGATCTGACTGGGAAGCTATCTGATTCCCACCCATTGATTGAGGCTGCACTGAAAATGTTGGTATAGAGCAGTCTGATCCAATTGCAAATTCCCTCCCCAAAGCACATTTTGAAGAGAACATCTCTCATATACCTGTGTGATATCCTGTCAAAGGCTTTCTTCTGGTCCAGGCTGATCAGGCAGGTGTCCAACCCTCTGTCCTGCACGCAGGCGATCGTATCCCTGAGGAGCGCGAGACTCTCAGCGATCTTCCTGCCTGGCACAGCACAGGTTTGGTCAGGGTGAATCACCGACCCCAGAGCAGACCTGACCCGGTTGGCGATTACCTTTGACAGAATTTTGTAATCTGCATTCAACAGTGAGATTGGTCTCCAATTTTTGAGTTCCTCCCTCTCCCCCTTCTGCTTGTAGATGAGGGTGATGAAGGCTTTCCTCATGGATTCACTCATGGTACCTGCCCGAAACATACTGACGTACACCTCCAGCAGGTCCTGGCCAATCAAGTCCCACAGAGCGGAATAGAGCTCGACCGGTAAGCCGTCGCTTCCGGGAGTTTTATTCTTTTCGAAGGACTCGAGGGCCTTGGTCAGCTCATCCGGCGATAGCGGCTGGTCCAGCCTCTCCCGTGTTCTGTCGTCTCAGACCTCCGTGATAGAGGACAGGAACGACTGGGAGGCCGCTCTGTTGGTCGGCTTCGCGTCATACAGACTGGCA
>NW_025122045.1:0-1061 GCF_004010195.1 Chiloscyllium plagiosum | reverse complement strand
TCCCTCTGCACACCTCACCATACACGCCTCCATCGACACCAGGATTAACAGCAGGACCACCCCCTCCCCTCCTTTCTCTCATTTCAGGAGAAACAGACTTCAATCGGACGGGAAGGGCAACGTCGTGTGCAGAAGTGTCAAATACCTGCCTGCTCAGCAACCCTTCCCCCACAATATGGGAAGGACCCTGGCACAAGTAGGAAATGATCAGCATGCTTCATGTGGAGGTTCTGAAACAACCACGTCACAACATCGAATCAGGAGCAATGTTCAGTGAAGTACAATTCTCACATTAGTCCCACTATCAGTTCTGTTTCCACCGGCACAACTTAGAAGCTGTGGCCCTGATGTAATCTCTCTATTGTGTCGAACTGACACATATGAAATCTGCACAGTTTCCGTGGGCAGGACGATGGCTCAGAACAACTCATCTCCACCACCTCCCAGGAAGGAAATACGGAGATTCCCTCCTACACACCACCCTGTAAACAGCTCAGATATTGAAACTAATACGTGATATTTATTGCTGTCCCCACTTCTCCTGACGACTTAAATAACCTGTGATGATATACAACTAGAGCCCTCTGCTTCTGCACCGCTTTATGACTATACAGCCTTTTTATATTATCCTCAACGTGCATCATCTCACACTGTTCTGCATTGATCCTCCTCTGCCATACACCTTACCACGACAACAACATGTCACTGTCCTGTCAATGTTTCACACTGTCGAACACAAACGGTACATTTCTTCCAGGTTTGTTAACTGCAAGCACTGATATTGTACCAGAGTCGGACTTGAGTCGGAACAACTGAAATACTGACACTTTCAAATGTATCAGCGACGGAAAAACTACCACACTTACATAAACGACTGTCAAATAATGACACACTGCTAACCAAGCAACTGACTTACTGACACCTGAGTGAGTGAAACATTGACACCTTGATGACAGAGCAAGAATATTTCTGACAGACTCCGCATGGCTGAACAAGTGTCAGTGTCTTTGTGTGTGAGAGTGAATGGTAGGTTTGGCAGTCTCCGTTCAAGGAGATGCAAT
>NW_025122044.1:0-1061 GCF_004010195.1 Chiloscyllium plagiosum | reverse complement strand
TGCTGAATTCGTTTAAACCCTCATGAAGTGCATGAGCAAATTATCCCTCCCACCACAGGATATTGGTTCTCCTGTGGTTCAGGTGAAAACCAAACTATTTGTCGAGGTACCTCCTACTCCAGAATAAGACCCAATTGTCCATGTATTCCAATCCTCCCCTCCCCCGTACCATCCCGGTAGCCATATGTTCAAAAGCTCTCTCCCTATTCTTCATGTCTCTACGACGTGTCATGGGTAACAAATCAGAGTGAACATCTCTGTTTGATCGAGATGAAAGATGTCACTTTAGCTCACTGAATTTCTGCCTTATATCAACATGCCTTTTCTTGCCAATGTTGTTGTTGCATGTGTGGACCATGACTTGGGAGTACTCCCCCTCCCCCTTAAGAATCGCAAAACCACGATGTGAGACATCACAAACCCTGGGAGCTGGGAGGCAACAGACCAGTCATAAGTGTGTCCCCGATCCAATGAATCTGCAATCTTTTTCCCTCACTATGAAGTCTCCAAAAATAATTATCTCTTCCTCTGAGCAACAGGAACAAACTCTGTGCTAGTGACCTGTACCCCATGTTTTACCCCTCCTAAGTCATTCCACCTCAAAAGTATCAATAACGGTATGCTGTGCTTGTAACCGAAGAGCACGGCCACAGTGGATGCATGCACTGTCTGCCAGTTCCCTCTTCGTTTACCGACTGAAACCCATTGATCATTTTCTTGTACCTGAGGTGTTACAGCCTGCCTATAACTACTCTCAATTGTCTCCTCAGTCTCCCGAATGATCCAACGTCCAGTTCCAGTTTCCTTCGACACTTCCCAAGAAACTAGAGTCGGGTGCACTTCCCACTGATGCATTATATAAATAAAAATACGTCTGTGCATGCATGCATGTACGTGTGTGCATATATATTTAAAAGTTGCAAAAGAACGTTGAATAAAACAGAATTTACTTTAAAGATCTAAGTTCTGATTTTGTGGAGTGCTCTGTCCTTGGGAAATGTCCACCCAGAAATACTCCCAGGAGAATGTCCAACTCTCAATAGAGTTACAGAGGTGACGTT
>NW_025122043.1:0-1061 GCF_004010195.1 Chiloscyllium plagiosum | reverse complement strand
GCCTGATAGTCCGGTTCACTGAGCCATACACTGGCGTAGTCTGCACAGCTCTCCATGCTGGCCCGATATTCCGGTTTACTGAGCCATACACTGACATAGTCTGCACAGCTCTCAATGCTGGACCGAAAGTCTGGTTTACTGAGCGATACACGGACATAGTCTGCACAGCTCCCCATGCTGGGCAGATAGTCCGGTTTATTGAGCCTGACACTGACATAGTCTGCACAGCTCCCCATGCTGGCCCGAGAGTCCATTTTACTGAGCCATACACTGACATAGTCTGCACAGCTTCTAATGGTGGCCCGATAGTCCGATGTACTGAGCCATACACTTACATAGTCTGCACAGCTCTCCCTGCTGGCCTGATTGTCCGGTTTACTGAGACATACACTGACATAGTCTGCACAACTCTGCATGCTGGGCAGATATCCCGGTTTACTGAGCCATACACTGGCATAGTCTGCACAGCTCTGCATGCTGGGCAGATTGTCCGGTTTACTGAGCCATACACTGACATAGTCTGCACCCCTTCCCAGGCTGGGCAGTTTGTCCGGTTTACTGAGCCATACACTGACATAGTCTGCACCCCTTCCCAGGCTGGGCAGTTTGTCCGGTTTACTGAGCCATACACTGACATAGTCTGCACAGCTCTCCATGCTGGCCGGATAGTCCGGTTTACTGAGCCATATACGGACATAGTCTACACAGCTCCCCATTCTGGCCCGATAGTCTGGTTTACTGAGACATACACTGACATAACCTGCACAGCTCTCCATTCTGGCCCGACAGTCCAGTTTAGTGAGCCATACACTGACATAGACTTCAGAGCTCGCCATGCTGGGCCGATATTCCGGTTTACTGAGCCATACGCTGACGTAGTCTGCACAGCTCTCCATGCCGGGCCGATATTCCGGTTTACTCAGCCATACACTGACATCATCTGCACAGCTCCCCATGCAGTGCAGAGAGTCCGGTTTATTGAGCCAAACACTGACATAATCTGCACAAATTCCATTCTGGCCTGATATTCCGGTTTACTGACCCATACACTGAAATAATAT
>NW_025122042.1:0-1061 GCF_004010195.1 Chiloscyllium plagiosum | reverse complement strand
AGATTCTTCACTAAATAAGCCTGTTGTGTAATTGGATGTATGCTTGTGAACTGATGGTGCTGTCAGTTTAATTTGAGCTGTGCACTGTTGTCCTCCCCCATCCCTCTATGTTTGAGCCCTTGATGGTTTTCAACCTCTGCCACCACGTGTTCTGGAGTGTCGGAGGGCCAGCAGAGAGAGACATTGCATCTCCTTAAACAGTGACTGCCAAACCTTCAATTTACTCTCACACATAAAGACACTGGCACGTATATAGAAATGGGGAGTCTGTCGGAATTACTCTTGATCCGTGATTAGTTTGTCAATGCTTCATTCACTCACTTATTTGTGTCAGGAAATCTGTTATTTGGTTATCACGGCGTCACTATTAACTGGCTATGTGGAAGTTTTATCCTTGCTAATACATTTGAGTGTGTCAGCATATCAGTTGTTCGATGTGCAGTCCGACTCTAGTACAATTTCTATGCTTGCACACAACAATCCTTGAAGAATGGCAACGTTTTTGATGGACAGTTTGGAATGGTAACAGTACAGTGACAAGTTGGTGCATTGTTCAGGAATATGGCACATAAGGATCAATGAAGACCTGTGTGTGATGACGTACGTTGAAGATAAAATCAATAGGCTGTACAGTTATAAAACGAGTGCAGAAACAGAGAGCCCTAGGTGTGTATCATCGCAGGTTATTAAAACTGTCAAGATAAGTGTGGAGAGCAGTAAATATCACAGTTTAGTTTCAGGAGCTGAGCTTTTTTACAGAAGGAGGTGCAGGAGGGAGCCTCTGTACTCCATTCCTGGCAGGTGGCTCGTGTCAAGGTCCTCTCCACATGGTGGGGGAAGGGCATCTGACGAACCGCCATTTGGCATTCCACTACCCGGCTGGGCACTGTCGCTCCTATTACAAGCAGTTTCTCCTGGAATGGGAAAAAGCGAGGCAGGAAAAATTGAGGGTGGCATTGCTGTTAAATGCCGGTGTAGGTGGGGCTGAAATGGTGAGGTGTCCGGAGGGAATCAGTCCACAGGGTTGTATCCACGTTGTATTAATGTTTTGGGGTGTATAG
>NW_025122041.1:0-1061 GCF_004010195.1 Chiloscyllium plagiosum | reverse complement strand
TTAAGCAGTGTGTTCAAAGAGGTAGCATCGGCCCCTTGGACAGAATGACCTTCTTCCTCTGTTGTGACCGTAGAATGGTTTGTGGACAGTTACATAGTGATCTTTTTTCAATCCATCATAAAACTTCCTGTTCCAGATTTAGGGAAATGGATAATTCCTGCTGGATATTGTTGATGAGTGAATCTCGTAATGCTGTCGCCATGTAGATAGGCGAACATAATAAAGCCGTATATTAAAGATGGTAAACCAGAAAAAGATAAATATACTTTCGGGGGTTGGTTGCTGACTAAGCACTGTTAGCCATTGTTTATTTCAGTATTGCTGATCGACTCAAAGTTCTAAAATGCTGAAAACTTTGGACGGGGGTGCCTTGCTTTGGTAACTGGGGAGTATTGTCGCTCTTTACAGGGATCATCACAATGTTGAGGAAGATAGCAATGGAGTGACGAGCAGACCAGTCAGAGAGTTGGCAGCGTGTCTCTCTGTGTGGAAACAATTTGGTCAAATTTAGAAGAAAACAGACAATATTTGATAATTGCAGTAATTATATTTCCTGCTTTTATCACCATTGCATGAAATGAGATTTGAACTTTCCAGATATCATACAGAGTCACAGTACGGACATCGGGCCTTTGTCCCAAACTGGTCCAGGCTGATCAAATGTTAATCCACAAATGTCAAATCCATTTCTCTTCACTTGACTCATATCGTTCTCAACTATCCCTATCCATGTAGCTGTCCGAATATCTTTTAAGTGTTGTTACTGTACCCGCCTAAATCATTTCCACTCGCAGCTTATTCCAGATGCTTACCACCCTCTGTGTAAAATATGATTATTTGGCAAACTAATGATAATTATTGCCCGCATTTTTGCATTTGTCTAATTTATTTCTACGTGCTAAATTGAATTTTTATCCCTCTATTTCAGGCAGACTTGCTGACACTCAGGCCGATAGTAAAGGTAACTGCATGCTCCTTTTATATGGAGTCGATTTCCTATATTCTGATGATTCTGTTCAAGCACGAAGTTGTGCTAAGAATCTCCTTGCCTTAAAATTCAT
>NW_025122040.1:0-1060 GCF_004010195.1 Chiloscyllium plagiosum | reverse complement strand
ACTAGGCAAAAGCCCTAATATAAATGGCGGACATATCCTCTTCCAAATAATTCAGAAAGTGCTGCCACATCTTATAAAAATTGTCTATTTTCTGGTACACCATGTTTGTAAGCAAGTCCAAAGGAATGTGGCCCATAATTAACTTATGTCACCCCAATAGACCCAGGGGGTTCTCAGACTTGCACAAAAAGTGAGGATGTTAAAACTCTTTTTCCCATGTATATCTAAGGGAGATAAATTCGGTCAACCCAGGAGAAACTGGATCCACCTTGACTTCTGTCCCCAAGACCCTCTCCATTACTCCTGCCACAGCGCTTCAATATGCTCAGAGCCTGGCGCAATACCACAAACAAAGAGTGAGGTTACCTCATTTATTTTACACTTAAGGCACCTTGAAGATGCTCTCTGCTTAAATTTTTGCAAGATATCTGAGCCCTCTGAAGAATCATTAACTGCACAGCATGGGTCCTATTACATTTTGAAATCTTCCTCACATTCTCACAAATGTCCTCCCAAGTTTCTGGAGTGATCTCCACCCCGACTCTCTCTCCCATGCCAAGGAACCTCCTGCCAACAAATGACAGAGAGTACTCACTGAAAGGGTGCTCTTCGCATGAAGCACCCTCTTTTCCATATCAGATCTATAACCCTCAATCAGAAGTATAGTCTCTTTTCAGATAAAATCTCTGATCTAAGCAAAACGGAAGAGGTTCCTACTTGATAATCCATCCTTACGAGTTATTTGATCAAATTACATCAAAGTTTCATTTTCAAACAGATCACCTAAACTCCCATATCCACTCAGGATTTAAACATGGGATCCATTGTCCTTGGTTGAAAACCTGGCATACCAACTATGGGAGTATGGAAAGATGTTTTAGACATATTACTCTTCATCTGTCTCATTGCCCTCCATGCTTTGACAGTATTAATAAATATTGGATTGTGGCAATGTTCCGCAACTGTCCTCATTTGGTCCAGAAACAGCAAGTTAATAAGAGGACACTTTGCCTGGGAGACCTCAATATCCAACTACATCGATGATGAGTCCCCACAGGCC
>NW_025122039.1:0-1060 GCF_004010195.1 Chiloscyllium plagiosum | reverse complement strand
AGACTGGAAGAAAGAGGGACAGAAATTGAGAGAGACAGCGTAAAAGGGAAAACTCCAACAGACACAAATAGGAGTTAAGACATGGTCAGATTGAAGGGATAATACTCACTATTCCATTGTTCCCAGCTCTCTCGATAGTTTCTCACACGCATTCTCTACGAAGGTTTGCTTCTGCCTGGAAATGTATCAGCATGTCTCCATATTTGTCATAGAGTCATATTTGTACAGCACAGGAACAGACCCTTTGATCTAACTTGCCCATGGCGACCAGATATCCTAAATTAATCTTGTCCTACAGCCCAGCACTTGGCCTATGTCCCTCCGAATCTTTCCTGTTCATATTCCCATCCAGATGCCTTTTAAATGTCATTTGTACCAGCCTCCATCACTTCCTCTGGTAGCTCGTTCCATACACACACCTTCCTCTGCATGACAAAGCTGCTCCTTCAGTTCCTTAGAAATCTTTCTCATTTTAACTTGAACCTGTGTCCTCGAGTTTGAACTACCCTGCCTTGGGGAAAAGACGTTTGTTATTCATCCTGTCCTTAGAAAATCACTCATGATTATAAGGTCACCCATTAGCCCCCGATGCTCCAGGGAAAATTGCCCCAGCCTATTCAGCCTCCTGCCTACACCGCAAACATTCCAACCCTCGCAATATCCTTGTAAATCGTTTCAGAACCCTTTCATGTTTCACAACATCCGTTCCTATAGCAGAGAGATGAGAATTGCATGCAATAGTCAAATCAATTTCATATACAGCCACAAAATAACCTCCCAACTCCTTGTATCGCCAAAAATATCTGGCCCCAAATTTTCACTCCCCTCCCAAAATCTATGCCCTTTTCTCAAAATATTTTGCACTCCCAAATATTTGCCTCTCTATGTATGCCTCCCCCACCCCGTGAATGGTTTACTGCCACAAATATTGTGCTGAGCCTAATTCCCTGGGGCCAAAGGCAAATGAGTCTGTGTGCACTGACTGGTTTAATGCACAGCAAGATCCCAGTGCCAGAATTACAGAACCTTCACCTCACAATGGGTGTCCTTTTGGGCTCCT
>NW_025122038.1:0-1060 GCF_004010195.1 Chiloscyllium plagiosum | reverse complement strand
CCAGAGGCCTGGATCAATGCAGAGCAGCTATGACGCAGAACAGAGTGAGCCAGAGGCCTTGATCAGTGTGGAGTAGCCGAGACTGAAGAGGTGCCAATGGAGAGCTGCAACAGTCTCGAATGGCTGAGGGATGAGAGCTGGATTGGAGGAGATTCGAGGCCCGAATTAGCACAGGATGACTGAGAGCTGGATTGGAGTGGATTAGAGGCCTGTATCAGTACAGAATGGCAGAGAGTTGGATTAGAGTAGATTAGAGGCCTGGATCACTACAGAATGGCTGAGAGCTAGATGGGGGCGGATTAGAGGCCTGTGTCACTATAGAATGACTGAGAGCTGGATGTGGGCGGATTAGGGGCCTGTGTCAGTACAGAATGGCTGATAGCTGGATGGGGGCGGATTAGAGGCCTGTATCAGTACAGAATGGATGAGAGCTGGAATGGGGCAAGATTTGAAGCCTGTGTCAGTACAGGATGGCTGAGAGCTGGATGGGAGCGGTTTAGAGGCCTGTGTCAGTACAGAATGGCTGAGAGCTGGATGGGGGCGGAGTAGAGGCCTGTGTCAGTACAGAATGGCTGAGAGCTGGATGGGGGCTGATTAGAGGCCTCTGTCAGTACAGACTGACTGAGAGCTGGATGAGTCTGCATTAGGGGCCTGGATCAGTACAGAATGGCAGAGAGTTGAATTAGAGTAGATTAGAGGCCTGTATCAGTACAGAATGGCTGAGAGCTGGATGGGGCAAGATTTGAAGCCTGTGTCAGTACAGAATGGCTGAGAGCTGGATGAGTCTGCATTAGAGGCCTATATCCGTACAGAATGGCTGAGAGCTGGATTGAAGGGGATTAGAGGCCTATATCAGGAGAGAATGGCTGAGAGCTGGATGGGGTCGGATTAGAGGCCTGTGTCAGTACAGAATGGCTGAGAGCTGGATTGGAGTGGATGAGAGGCCTGGATCACTACAGAATGGCTGAGAGCTGGATGGGGGTGGATTAGAGGCCCGTGGTCAGTACAGAATGGCTAATAGCTGGACGGGCAGGATTCGAGGCCTGGATCAGTACAGGAT
>NW_025122037.1:0-1060 GCF_004010195.1 Chiloscyllium plagiosum | reverse complement strand
ATCTCATTATTTAATCCCTCACCTTGGGAAAAAAAGCTTATCTCTGTCCACCCTAGTTATACCCTTCATGATATTGTAGATGTCAATCAGGTCCCCCTCAATCTCGTTTTCTTTAATGAAAACAAACATTATCTACCCATCATCTCTTCAGAGCTGTCATCTTCCATACCAGGCAACATTCTCATTTACTTTCTCTGCACTCTTTCTTAAACGTGCACATCGTTTTGGTAAGTTGGTGACCAGAACAGTACACAACATTCTAAACGCGGTTGAACCAAAATTTTGCACAATTCTAGCATGACCTGCCAGCTCTTATACTCAATGCCCCGTCCGGTGAAGCCAAGCATGCCATATGGCTTCTTGTCCACTCGATCCACCTGTGCAGCTACATTCAGGGTACAAAGGATATGAACTCCCAGATCGTTCTGCTCATCAACTTTACACAAGTCTCTGCCATTTGCAGTATATTTTGCTCGAGAATTAGACATCCCAAAATGCATTACCGAACATTTGCCTGGATTCAACTCCATCTGCCAATACTCCACTTAACTCTCCTATCTATCTATATTCTCCTTCATTCTTTGACAGTCCCCTATGCTTTCTGCTTCTCCACGAATCTTCGTGTCATCTGCAAATGTAATGGCGATATTTGGGCCAACAACCCTTGGAGAATGGAGCATGGCAGCTGGTAGTAATTAGATTTGATGAATAAAATCTGGAATATAAAGCCGCTCAGAGGAAGAGTGACAAAGCGTTTTAATTTGCTGAAAACCCATTCATTCATATCCCTTCAAAAGGGAAATCTGCCGTCCTTAGCGAGACCTGCCAAAATATGACTCCAGCCGCACAATAGTACGGTTCACCCATAAATTCCCTCCGACTCAGGTCAAGGAGAGGGAAGGATGAACAACAAGTGCTGTTCAGACTATGGTGGTCACACTCCGTGGGAGAATGAGGAAGGATAAAAAAGATACATGGATGATGGGGATAATTGGGAGTCGTATCAGCGTGGACTCAAATGCAACTACTTATCCAAACTAAACAGACACAGGTAAACAAA
>NW_025122036.1:0-1060 GCF_004010195.1 Chiloscyllium plagiosum | reverse complement strand
ATTTTATTGCCCAGGTGAAACCGAGGGCTATCACATCGCTGCTCGTCCACTTCCTTTCAGAGCATTCCACACGTGGACTACTCGTTCATCATTTGCTGCATTTCATGTTGTCACGAAGTTACTTGGATTTGTTCATCACTTGAATCATTTATTAACTGGATATTTCACTACATGTTTTAACTGGTCTCTAAATGATTTCTTCATCACCAGATAAATAAAGGCAACTTAGGTTCCGCAGCATTCATGTGACTTATTTGAAGAGATTAGTCGCAAGGGATTCCATGGAATACTTGGCATCAATGAACTATATAGCATACCCCATCGAGAGAAGTACAAACGTTTCGGATTTGGCAAAGACTAAAGTCACAAAATTATTTCTGCTTTATATCTCTTGGTCCTCTTTGATTTTTCTCTGAGCCCTCGGTCACTTACATATCTTAATGTATGTCTGCCAGTCGAAATGTTGATATAGAGAATACATATGAATGGAAAAGTACTTGTAAAACTACTTCAAAATATTTGAAACTTGTCCTCCGATTGTCATTACAATAACTGCCGCTTGAAGAGCAAAACATTGCAATATTGTTTCTGTTCTTTCCAGATTTATGTCGGAAGTAGATTGGGAATGTTATTTAAAGAGAAGAAGATGCAGATTGTTGCTAGAACCCTGATTGCAATTTTCTCTGTGCAATAAAACATTTTCGTCTGATGTAAACAAATGCCAACAAGTCAATCAAACGTAAAAGCAGCAGGGTACAAAAGAGAAACAGAGATTTCTGTTTCAGCAGCATGAAGGGGGGAGTGGAGACTCGGGGGATGTCCGGAAGATGAATCACTGATTGAAAACTTACCTTGAGCATCTGGGACTTTTTTTATTTTAGCAGCAGGAACAGCCGGTAAAGTTGAATCACTAACGTATTTACAGGAACAACCGGAGAGGGGAGGCCAATGACCAAAGTACTACCGGGAATATATTGGACAGTGCCTGAACGTGCAGAACACCGATAGTGCCTCAAACACGCCATCTTCCTCGAACAAAAATAAGAGTTGATGATCCGGA
>NW_025122035.1:0-1060 GCF_004010195.1 Chiloscyllium plagiosum | reverse complement strand
CTGTTATTTTTAAATCTAGGGTTACCATCCCATACATTGATAGAATTTCACTCCCAGAGTGTATGCACTACTGGAAAAACTAATAATTCATAACTGAGCCGCCATGACATGCTAATTGTTATCATAATTTTCAGAAAGGGTTCCCAAATCGAGGTAACTTACAATATTATAACTGGTCCATCAGTCATGAGGTCACATCTTTTCATTCGGTCATTTGATGGAGGGAAACGGATTCTGGTAAATATATTTCATTTAATTACAATATATGTTTTCTTTATCACGAAATAGTTTGCATGAATGCGCATTAGCCACTGACCCATTTTGGAATTCCTGGCATTACATTATGGGAAAATTGCAGACAGTGGCAGTAAAAGGGTGATTAAAGGTTTCCATGCAAAATAAGGTTAAAGAGAATGCAGAGAGATTGTACAAATACAGGAGGGGAAAACAGTAAATAGCCTGTGTAAGGATCAACAAGTCTTTCTACGTGCTGAACTACGGGAGATGGGTAAGACACTAAATGATTATTTCACTTATTTTTTTAATGTGCAGAACGGCATAGAAGTTATTAGAACGTTGCGAAATTAATCGTAAGGTCTTGAGAAGAATCCACATTACAGACGATTTAGTGTTAGTCGGTTCATTGGGCATAAAATTGGATACGTCTTCGGGTCTGCAATAGCTGTATCGCAGATGCTTGTGGGAATCCAGGGAAGGCATTGCTGGATCCTTTGCCGAAATATCCGTATTATCGACAGTCACGGGTGAGGTGCTGGAAGACTGGAGGACAGGTCATGCTGTGCCATTATTTCCGAAAGTTTGCAAGGAAATGGTGGGGAACGACAGCCATCTCTGCCTGACGTTAGTGATAGATCGATTATTGAAGGAGATT
This sequence comes from Chiloscyllium plagiosum, assembly GCF_004010195.1. Taxonomy (NCBI): domain Eukaryota; kingdom Metazoa; phylum Chordata; class Chondrichthyes; order Orectolobiformes; family Hemiscylliidae; genus Chiloscyllium; species Chiloscyllium plagiosum. The sequence goes on along the minus strand of NW_025122035.1, from coordinate 168 downwards.
CTGAGGGGAACATTTTTCATGAGGTTCGAAAAACAAGGACTGCAGTCAATATGATTTCTTGCGTCGGAAATCACGCTTCACTTACAGTCAAAGAGTCATAGAGAAGTACAGTACAGAAATAGGCCCTTTGGTCCGACCTGTCCATGCCAACCAGATATCTTAACCCAA
>NW_025122034.1:0-1060 GCF_004010195.1 Chiloscyllium plagiosum | reverse complement strand
ATCTCAAACTAGAGGGCATGTGTTTAAGGTGAGGGGGAGAGATATAAAATAGTACAGAGGGTTTTTTTTTGCACAAAGAATGGTGGGTGTCTGTAATTGGGTGCCAGATGAGTGGTGGAAATAAATGCAATTTTGTCATTAAGAAATATTTGGACAAGTGCACGGTTGGGATTGGTATGGAGGGATATGGGAGAAACTCAGATAAATTGAACCAGTTTAAATCTGAATATTGGGCAGCATGGGCAAGTTGAGCCAATGGACCTGGTTCCGTGTAGTAAATATCTATGATCAGACCTTTTTTCCTCCACGATATGGATTCAGTGTAGCAAAAACAGTGTTTGTTTCTGATTGTTAACTGCTGTTGAGGAAGTGATATGAGTCCCCTTCTGTTCATCTACTGCAGCTACATCTCTAGCTTTCATGATAGGTTTGCCTGGAATATTACCCAGCAACAATATAACTATATTGTTCACAGGTCTGCCTCCCTTCAAAATATTGTCCCGTTCTCTTCTACATCTGCTGCTATAACCCTTTCTAAATAAATAAAATGCTTGTATAATTCTTGAAAAATACTCCCAAGACCAACCTCCATTTTCCTTCCAAATATTTCATCATGCCATTGTATTCAAAATCCAATTTAGCAGCGGGACTCCTTCTTACATGTCCATTAATCAACCCAATCCCAGGGCCTGTCATGACAAGGATTACTTACAACACAAACAATCCATTTTCATCCACTCATAATCTCCATTATCGCCTGTCAGGTTTTTCTTCTTGTTTGTATGGCCAGATAGCTCACAGCCTGAAAAAAAAAACGGGTAACCTTTGAGCAACCAGACCTTTCGGGACATATCATGCACACACCATCAGTACAAGAGAAAGGCAGACAGGAATAAGCCCTGACTTGCTCTGGTAAACGAGATTGTATTGTGTATTGGAGTAAGGCGAGCAGGCTCGCTGAAGTCCGAGTGGTCAACGTGACCATGTATGGAGAGGCAGGAATATGCCCATAATACATCGGAGGACGGATACTAAGGGCAACCCCATGTATGTCATAGGG
>NW_025122033.1:0-1060 GCF_004010195.1 Chiloscyllium plagiosum | reverse complement strand
CTTCAATCCTAAAACTCCTTATTTTGTGCAATAGCCTACTATGTGAAACCTTATCAAACACCTTATTGTAAGCCCATATACACCACATCAACCGCTTTACCTTCATCCACCTGTTTTGTCATCTTCTCAAAGAACTCAATAAGGTTAATGAGGCATGACCTACCCTTCACAAAACTGCATTGACTATCCCTAATCAAATTATTCCTTTCCAGATGATTATGAATCCTATCTCTTATAACCTTTTCCAACACGTTACTCACAATTGAAGTAAGGCTCACTGTCTATAATTACCAGGGTTGACTCTACTCCCCTACTTAAATAAGGGAACAATGTTTGCTATCCTCCAGTCTTCTAGAACTACTCCTGTCGATAATGATGACATAAAGCTCAAAGCCAAAAGCTCTGCAATCTCCTTCCTGGCTTCCCAGAGAATCCAAGGATAGATTCCATCTGACCTCGGGGTCTTATCTATTTTCAGGTCTTCCAAAATTGCAAAAAGCTCCTCTTTGTCAACCTCAATCCCATTTAATCTTGTAGCCTGTATCTCCGTATTCTCACTAACAATGCCCTTTTCCAATGTGAATACTGATGAAAAGTATTCATTAAATGCTTCCCCTATGTCCTCAGATTCCACACACAACTTTCCAGTACTATCTTTGATTGGCCCTAATCTTACTCTAATCATTCTTTTATTCTTGATATAAATATTGTTGAATGTCAAGGGGTGGTGGTTAGAGAGTCTCTTAATGGTGATGGTCATTCTCTGGCATTTCTGTGGTGCGAATCTTACTTGCCACTTGTTGGCCCAAGCCTAGAGATTGTCCAGACCTTGTTGCACTTGAACTCGGACTGCTTTAGTATCTGAGGAGTCGCGAATGGTGCTGAACATTATGCAATCATCAGCGAACATCCCCACTTCTGACCTTATAACAGAGAGAAGATCATTGATAAAGCAGCTGAAGATTGTTGGGCCTCAGACACGATCCTGAGGGATCCTGCACAGATGTCCTGGAGCTGATGACTGACTCTCCACAAGCACAACCATCCTGCTTTGTGCCAG
>NW_025122032.1:0-1060 GCF_004010195.1 Chiloscyllium plagiosum | reverse complement strand
TATTCGATCTTTAGCAACCGCCAGTTTAGGAAATAACGAAAGGAATGAGCACAAGTCTGGTCCATGCAATATTCTACATTTTTAAAAATTGAAAGATGAAAGATAGAGGGCTGAAGTATAAATCTTTGCCCATCAACCTACTTCACCACTCAATAAATTTACCACTGATTCCCCTCCAGGTCATGCTGGTTTGTGCCTTGGAGGGTAATTTGCAAATGGTGAAGGTTCAGTGCAACTTCAAACTTGTCCTTATAGTCAGTACAGTTTTTGAGCTTTGAAGGTTCGGTCAACACGGCCTGGATGACTTACTCCAGTGAATCTTCTATGTGGTGCACTCTGTTGCAATTGTGCCTTAGCAGTTAAAGGAATAAATATTCAGGTGTTGAAAAATATACCGTAAAGTGACTGCATAGTCGTGGAGGGTGCCCAGATCCTTCAGTGGTATTGAAGCTGCACCCACCTCGGCAAATGGAGAGAGTTCTGTTAAACATCAAATTTGTGCGTTGCGGATGATGTAGGCTTCACGGAGACAAGAGTTGAGTTAATACTCAAACAAAGTCGACCCGCGGACAGGATCTTGTCGTCAACTTATTTATATGGGTGGTCAGGTTCAATTTCTCCTAAATACTAGCTCCCAGGATGATTACACGGAGAAATTCAGTTACAATGAAGCCATTGAATGTCAATTGAATATGATTAGATTCTCATTTGTCAGAGTTATCTTCACTGTATTTGGTCCTTCTGTGGGTCAATCCGATTCTAATTGCTTTCTGATTTCAAGTTCCAATTCCCATCTGCGCCTGAAATTTCAACCCGTTTCCTCGCCGAAATTTCTCCAACTACCTTCATTACATGTAAGGGACAGGCAGACGTACAAACATGTTGCTAATTCTGTATATAGTAGAACTTCGTGGAATGATTGGTTAGGCTGGGATTATTATCCTTGAAACAAAGGAGGAGGAGGGGAACTTTATAATCACATAATAACAATTATAAACGTTCAACATTCGTGGGATCTTGACAGGGAAGATACGGACAGGTGGCTTGCCCTATGCTCTGA
>NW_025122031.1:0-1060 GCF_004010195.1 Chiloscyllium plagiosum | reverse complement strand
TCCCCTCTGTACTTTGCACTTTGTGAAATCCGTCTGGTCAATAATCAGTTAAAAGAAAGATTTTTCAAACCTTTCTTAATTCATGTTACTGATCTTGGCTGAATAAAGGTATGTTGCTGTCAGCATTTCTGGGGAACATGTCTGCATTTTATTCATGTCAGTTTACAATGATATTAAGTCAAGAATAGTCAAAATGTCCTGAGGAACAACGTTTAGAAATGGGCCTATTAGCTCCTCAGGGCTGTACCAACTGTTTGAATATTGATACAGTTCTGCCCCTACTTTTTCCCCATAAGCCAGGATTTACAGCATTGGAAATCGTATCTATGTTGATAATGGATTAGACCCTACACAATGTTCCCGAATGTTTACAGTGCTATCACCTGCACGGTTATGGACAACAGGCTATAAAGTGGGTGTTGGCTGGAAGGCTCTATCTTCACGTGATACAGGTGCGATGGGCGAAGTGATCTCTCTCTGTCGTGAAAACATCCTACTACTCGAAATTCATCTTTCCTACTTTGTCTCCAGGATGTTGCCTGGAATGGAGAATAGATCGCACGAGGATAGGTTGAGAGTGCTAGGCCATTTCTCATTGGAAAGGCGAAGGAAGAGGGGTGACTTGATAGATGTTTATAAGATGATCAGGGGAACAGTGAGACAGTTTTTCCCCGAGTACAACAGAGTGTTACAAGGGGACATAAATTTAAGGTGAAGGGTGGAAGGTATAGGGGGGATGTCAGGGGTATGTTCTTTACCCAGAGAGTGGTGGGGGCATGGAATGTGCTGCCTGTGGGAGTGGCAGAGTCAGAATCATTGGTGACCTTTAAGTGGCAATTGGATAGGTACATGGATAGGTGCTTAAGCTAGGACAAATGTTCGGCACAACATTGTGGGCCGAAGGGCCTGTTCTGTGCTGTATTGTTCTATGTTCTATGTCTCATTCAGAGGCTCCACTTCCCATGATTCATACCGGAAATATTCCAAGCATTCGTTTCAATGAGATCAATACACCCCACCTGATAGTCTGGTTAGTGATGTGGAAATTAATGGTCTAATT
>NW_025122030.1:0-1060 GCF_004010195.1 Chiloscyllium plagiosum | reverse complement strand
AGAGTGGATGGATTTGTTGAATGCTAAAAGATTCTATGAACAAGGCAATGGAAATGAATCTATACTTGTGAGACATCCAAAATGGTGCTGCATAATGGCAACTTTGTGTACTTTTCATGTGTCCTCATGTATTCCTATACTTGGGTGCATATGACAATAAAACCTAATTAATATCTAATTTTAACATCAAACATCTAGGGAGTCAATTAGGTTTACTAAACGCTCACATTAATTACAGTCATTTCGCCATAGCACTCATGGATGGCTTGTTTTATGCACATCACGTTGAAAGCAATAGTTCACAATGACACTAGATAACGAAATAAGACAATATTTACATCTGGAATTTCAAGTTTTGAAGTACTAGCAGCGAGTTTATCACAACCGGACAGGTGATTGGAACTCTTCTCAGGCAGATGGTTCTGAGCCTGTTCTTAATCCAGGTCTCATTTCCCATCTCCTTCAGATCAGTATTTTTGATATCATGCCCTTACATTAATAGTAATCAAATATTGTAGGTTTGAATGTGAAACTACTCATTGTCGAAGTTACTGTATTCTCCTGACATTTGCGTTACCCAACAGTTGCAGGAGAGATGACAATACTCTTCTGATACAATTACAGCTTCAGTGGTAGTTGCAGAACACAATCTCGTTGCAATGATGGTAACCAATTTGCTGCACTTTTGACATAATCATTATTTATTATAAACGCTAAGACTGACCAATTTGGGATCACAAGGGGTGCATGCATGTCTGGGACACAAGGAATGACCAAATATCAGACGATCATTCAGGTTTTTAAGACGTTATGTCTGTTTTTAACAGCAGGGATTTCATAAACTACTACATTGACTAACCACTTCCTGCTCATGGTCTGAAAATGCTTCACTGTTCAGTAACGTTGCATAGATATTGAGCGAGTGCTTCTGTCTGCTCAATGAATTTCATGATGGTTAAAATATGACTTAACCGTCATCCACCAATTTGCTGAATTCCTTTGTAGCAATGGTGATGCCCCTTCACATCCAAGAACACACAGTGCTAACCATTCAAAAGTG
>NW_025122029.1:0-1060 GCF_004010195.1 Chiloscyllium plagiosum | reverse complement strand
GTTCTAAATTTGGGCAAGGCGAACTTTATTGGAGTTTGGCAGGGACTTGCAGGTAAAAGGATCTCAGGCATGTGGGAGGCAGTTAAAAGTGAGATAACCCGAGTTCAAGGTTTATATGTTCCTTTGAAGGTGAAGGCAAAGTGAGGCTGGGAAAGAGAACCCTGAATGACAAGAGATAGTGTGGCTCTGACCAGTGAAAAAGAAGGCGTAGCTCAGGTGCAGGCAGCTGGAATCAAGGGAATCCCTGGAAGTACACAGGGGATGCAGGAGTTTACTGAAGAAGAACATCACCAAAGCGAAAAGTGGGCATGACGTAGCCTTGGCTGAGATGATTAAATTGAATGCAAAGATGTTGTTTCAGTATAGTAAAGAAAAAGAACAACTCGAGAGAGAATAGGACGACTTAAAATCCAAAATGGGCATGCGTATGTAAAACTGCAAGAGATGGGCGAGGTCTCAATTTACCCTTTTTTTTCCATGAAGAAAGCCATGAAGACCTATGACCTTTGGGGGGGAGGGATGTTGGGGGAGTTAGTTGTCATATCTTGGTACAGTCCATATCACAGTGGACGTGCTGTTGGACATATTAGAATGTATAAAGTCAGATAAATCTCTTTGTTTTGACAAGATATATCCAGGAAGGGAGTGAAGAAGGTTCAGGGGCCAAAGTACCAGAAGACTGGGCAGTAGAAAATGTTGTGCCCTTATTCAAGAAAGTCTGCAAAGAAAAGCCATTGAAATATCGACCAGTAAGCTTCACATCTGTTTTCGGTAAACGACTTGAGAAGTTTCTGAGAGATAAGATTACATGCATTTGGAGAAGAGTTTTACTTGGAGCAGTCAGCATAACTTTGTGCATGGCAGATCATGCCTTGCAAATTTTGTTAACGTTTTTGGAGGAAGTGACCAACAAGGTTGACAGTGTGGTGGACATAGTCTAAATGGATTTCAGTAAGGCCTTTGATAAGGTTCCACATGGTAGGTTGCTCTAAAAGGTTAGATCGCATGTAATACCAGGTGCACTGGAAAATTGGCGACACAGTTGGCTTAATGTTAGCAA
>NW_025122028.1:0-1060 GCF_004010195.1 Chiloscyllium plagiosum | reverse complement strand
CTGGTGCCAAGATCAAAGATGTCTCAGAGAGGGTGCAGAATGTTCTCACGGGGGATGAGGGGCCAACAAGAGGTCATTGTCCACGTTGGAACCAACGACATAGGAATTGAAGAGGTTGAGATTCTGAATGAAATTACAGAGAGTTAGGCAGAAATTTAACAAGGAAGTCCTCGTGCGTAGTAATATCTTAATTTCTTAACAAAACAAATCTAAACCTCACATTGAGGAAAATCACCTTAGACTTCAATGTTTGTTCATTAAATGGAGGAATTACAGTGACCTTTATATAGTTGATTAAAAATTGTATAACAGAGTATAATGGTGGATCCAGATGTCCCAAACAAACGATATTGTTTTCAGAAAATGATACTGGTTGAATTGAATCTTTGTTTCTGAAATGTCTATCTCCTCTTAATTTTCAGACTGCTGCATCTCCTTTGTCAGTATGGAGTGCCAGTCGTATCCTATACCAATTTCCCTTCCTCACCGAGAACTGAAGTGTCAGTTCAACATTATCTTGCAAAAACAAATCATGTCGCAAAGATTAAGATATTGTTATAAATAGCTGTGTCTTTGGGTGAGTCATTATTTGTACTTACAAAGCACCTTGGCAAGATTTTATTAATGCTGCCACAATCATTCCACAGCCTAGGACATTATAAATGAGCAATGACTGATCAGAACTGCTTAAGAAAACAACAAATTGGGGATTTAAATTGAAAGACTAGAACCAGGATATTATAATGGAGTTCAGAGTTGGAAACTGTGCACATTCTATATTACAGCCTTGGATTTTGATTAAATGAATTTCCAGTTTCTGTTGAAGACTCTTAACAAAATTCTTACTTGATAGGAATAGAATTTGTGATTTGGTCAGCTAAGTGGGGTCTGCATTTAATTGAACAATCCTGATACAATTTCATACATACAGCACTGAGCAGATTTGAATCATTTCTGTGGCTTTGAAATCTGTTTGTTTCGTTTTTATTACTTCACAGTGCATTGTCTAGTCACTTGTTCAATTTCTATCTCTCATTAAATATGCTTATTACTCAATAAT
>NW_025122027.1:0-1060 GCF_004010195.1 Chiloscyllium plagiosum | reverse complement strand
TTCACCCTCTCTTTCTTCCCTCTTGAGGTAAATCGGTCGTTTTTGATCCCCAGTGTTGCTCTATGCAATTTTAAGTGAGAAAGGAAAATGACTAAGGGAAAAGAACCATGAGGGTCACAACCAGCAGGGCACTGCAGCGATGGATACGCCCGCGGCTGTGAAGACGGACTCTGCGAACGCCCCAGTGGACTTATATGTGGAGTAGGGCCTGGCCTCGGAGTTCAGAGCCTGCAAGAGAAGATTGATTCAGCATTGGAGGAGACCCGAACCAGGCTGGAACTGATTTCAACCAAGCTGCAGAAGCAGGAGCAGGAGACCCAGCGTCTAGGGCCGCACATCATCGAGGTGGAACAGCGGACTGCAGCTTCGGAAACCATGGCAGAATCCTCGGCGGGTCGTGTCCAAGTCCTGGAATGTTAGGTAAGGGCCTTAGTAGAGTAGGTCGACGACCTCAAAAATCGGAGCCATCAGAAGAACATCAGTCTGGTCGGGCTTCCGGAACAGGAAGAAGAAGGCCAGCTCGTCAGCTTCTTGGAGAAATGGCTCATATAATTTTTGAAGCTGGAAGTCAGGGCCGAATGGGTGCGGGTCGAGTGTCCCATTGGGATCAGAGCAGCGCCCCCACTCGGTCCTCGTGCAACTCCAGCACGATAGAGAAAAAAAGTGCTGGAAGCTTCTCGAGCTTCTGGGAAGGATCCGTAGGTTCTGATCTATAAAGGATTAGGAATTATGTTTTTCGAAGATCTTTCTCTGGCTGTAATCCGCAAGAGGCATTCCTTTGGTAAGATAAAAAGGAGGCTGAGGGATGAAAATATTCTGGTAGGATATCCGGCAATATTCTGTTTCAGCCATGGAGGGTCTGTGTTTAATTTTTACTCACCAGAAAACTCAAAGGACTTCCTGTATATCTAAAAATAGACTGGCTAGTTGAAATAATATGGACAATTATGTTCTCTGGCGTTTGCCTGGTTTACCACGCTTTTTTTTAGTATGTGGAAGTCCTTTTTTCTCTTTTCTCTTTCTTCTTCTTTCTTCCTAAACTCCCATTATCCTTTGTTTT
>NW_025122026.1:0-1060 GCF_004010195.1 Chiloscyllium plagiosum | reverse complement strand
GACTGGGCGAGACAGATTGGAAGCGGGGGTGGTTATTCCACTGGCTGGGACGTATAAAACAAGGAGCCACAGTATTAGGTGCAGGCAGGTCACTCTGCATTGAGATGATAATAAATGTCTGCACTCACAGACTGATGAACCTGGGGAATTCTCTCCCACATAAGGCTGTGGAAGCCAGGACATTGAATATAAATAAGGATTCCTGGACACTAAAGGGATCAGGAGACAGCTGGAGTACAGCTGTCAGAGGATCTCAGATGTTAAGAAGGATGTCTCTGCAGTGTCAACAGGACTGTGTTTCCCATTCCCTTGTCTGATACCGAGTTTTCTGTCGGTTTTATCCTTCCAAGCCTCGGAGCAGTTTGAAACATTTGAGTGTCTTGCTTGTCTGTTTTAGAGACCATTGAAGAGTTTATCACAAGTCGTATGTCTGGAGCCACTTTTAGGCCAGACCAGGAAAGCACGGGAGATTCACTTCCTGAAAGTACATTGGGGAAGGAGGTCAATGTTTACAATCAACATTGGACACAAGATAACTGTTACTGACACCAGATTTTAGTTCTGGATATTTTATTGATTACTTTTAACTTCCACCAGTTGCCAGAGACCTAGCCTGGTATGGATTAGCAATCCAATGACATTTCCAGAACAGCACCATCTCCGCATGGGGACCTGTCAGATACCACACTGAGCAGGTTATTTCTGTGCTGCTTGACAGCTCTGTCAGGAAAAAAAACAACCACTAATTTGATTTTTATGAAAACACTGATGGTGTAATAATTAGTCAGATTGTAACTATTTCTCTCTTTGAGAACTGGACGTAGCTGAGTAATTTTCCGCATTCCAAGGGAGATGTCAGAGTTGTCAGCTTGGTGGAAATGGTCGTCTAAGGGATTATCCCAGTCAAAAAGTTACAGATTGTGTATGAAAATAATGCTGTTTCAGCTGCTGCTATTGCTGTGGTGTACAGCAATGCCAGGAATTCTGTATTTACGAAATTTGAGCGAGTTGTATCATTGAAAGCATTTACAGAGGAGTTTTAACTTGAAAAATAATTGAG
>NW_025122025.1:0-1060 GCF_004010195.1 Chiloscyllium plagiosum | reverse complement strand
AAAGCCTTTTTCCTCAGATGATGACATCAGCTTTTACAAAGCGGCATAGCTACAAATTGAGGGGTGACAGGTTTAAGACTGATGTCAGGGGCAGGTTCGTTACTCAGAGAGTGGTAAGAGCATGGAATGCCTTGCCTGCCAATGTACTTAACTCAGCCACGTTAGGGGGAATTATACAATCCTAGGATAAGCACATGGATGATGATGGAACAGTGTCGGGGGATTGGCTTAGATTCGTTCACAGGTCTGTGCAACATCAAGGGCAAAAGGGCATGTTCTGCGCTGTATTATTCTATGTTCTATAAGCCCTTACATCCTCCTCACTTCAGTAACTTCACACAGTCACTACAGCCCTCTTCATCTCTGTACCTCCTCCACCCACTTCATTCTTCTCTATCTACGTAAATTCCTCCAGCCGCTCTACCTCTCCCCACCTCTGTGAACTTCATTCATCATCGATGGTCTTTCTGATCTCTGTCTTCTCCTCCAGCCTCTCCACACCTCTCTATCGCTGACATCCTCCAACATCTCAATCTATTCTTATCTGCATAATCTCCACCAACACATACATCTTCCAGCCCTCCAACCCTGCTGATCTCTGTAATCTCCTGCAGTATCTTCAGTCCTTCCTATCACTGTGGCTTCTTTCATCACGTATATCCTTCCACATAGCTGGACCCACTCTAACAATTACATACTACCCTCTCGCTATAAACTTCACAAGCTCCTCCATTCCTCCCTGCCTTTGGAAACACTTACAGCCCCGACAGCCTTCTCTAATTTTGTAAAGTCTTCGAGCACATACACCCATCCGTATTTCGGTAATCTCTCTGTTCTACTGCAGCTTCCACACAACTACAACACCCTCTGGAACCTATACCTCAATGTCACTGTAACTTTATCTTACCTGGAGCTCCTCCATATCTTAGTGAACTTTTCACTGTATTCATTGACATGCATCCGCAACCTTTGAGATGGCGAATATTAAATACTCTGAGACCCATGGAGGGATATAATTTCTCATCAACTTAGTCCCAGATAAGTTGCCCCTTATCCTGAG
>NW_025122024.1:0-1060 GCF_004010195.1 Chiloscyllium plagiosum | reverse complement strand
TTACCCCATAGTGTTCAGGGATATGTAGGTTAGAATGGATTGGCCATGCTAAATTACCACATAGTGTTCAAGGTGTTGTAGGTTAGTGTGCATTGGCCATGCTAAGTGACCCATAGTGTTCAGGGATGTGCAGGCTAGGGTGGATTGGCCATGCTATGTTATCCCAACGTGTTCAGGGATGTGCTAGTTAGGGTGGATTGGCCATGCTAAATTACCCCATAGTGTTCAGGGATGTGTAGGTTAGGGTGGATTGGCCATGCTAAATTACCCATAGTGTTCAGTGATGTGTAGGTTAGTGTGGATTGGCCATGCTAAATTACCCACAGTGTTCAGTGATGTGTAGGTTAGTGTGGATTTGCCATGCTAAATTCACCCATAGTGTTCAGGGATGTGTAGGTTAGGGTGGATTGGCCATGCTAAATTACCCCATAGTGTTCAGGGATGTGTAGGTTAGGGTGGATTGGCCAAGCTAAATTACCCCATAGTGTTCAGGGATGTGTAGGTTAGGGTGGATTGGCCATGCCAAATTTCCCGTAGTGTTCAGGGATGTGTAGGTTAGGGTGGATTGGCCATGCTAAATTACTCCATAGTGTTCAGGGATGTGCAGGTTAGGGTGGATTGGCCATGCTAAATTACCCCATAGTGGTCAGTGATGTGTAGTTTATGGTCGATTGGCCATGCTAAATTACCCATAGTATTCAGAGATGTGTAGGTTAGGGTGGATTGGCCATGCTAAATTACCCCATAGTGTTCAGGGATGTGTAGGTTAGGGTCGATTAGTCTTGCTAAATTACCCCATAGTGTTCAGGGATGTGCAGGTTAGGGTGGATTGGCCATGCTAAATTACCCCATAGTGTTCAGGGATGTGTAGGTTAGGGTGGATTGGCCAAGCTAAATTACCCCATCATGTTCAGGGATGTGTAGGTTAGGGTGGATTGACCATGCTAAATTACCCATAGTGCTCAGGTATGTGTAGGTTAGGGTGGATTGACCATGCTAAATTACTCCATAGTATTCAGAGATGTGTAGGTTAGGGTGGATTGGCCATGCTAAATTACCC
>NW_025122023.1:0-1060 GCF_004010195.1 Chiloscyllium plagiosum | reverse complement strand
GAGACCGCAATCTGATCAGCCACAATCTTAATGTTTGGTGGAGAAGGCTCAACTTCTGTAATGACCCACTCCTGCTCCTCAGTCCCATGTTTCTGTGTTCCTGCTAGACAGGAGCAGTTGGAGTCTACTTACTGTTATAGCATGGTGCACAGAAACAGAGGAGACCATTTCGTCCCTCAAAACTGTCCCCCACGGTTTGGGACATTTGAAAAATGTAATTGGAAGGCCCAGTTTGGGTATGAAAGAGGTCGCTCATCTCTTTTTACAGAGCTCCCCATCTCTGTAACCTATGCTTCATTTGTTGATCATGTTTGAGACCCAGCTTTACTGTGAATATCAAATCTCATCCAGCAATGGCTCATAAAATCTGCTGGTCTCTCTGATTGCAACATTACATAAAATACCTTCCAGGAAAATAACACCAACTAACTTTCCAATAAGAGAATGGGAGAACATCAGGAGCAGGGGCAGGTCATTCCCATCCCAAGCCTGTCTTGGTCTTCACTAAGATCAAGGCTGACCTGCTCCAAGTCTCAAATCTTCCTCAATGTCCAAGTCTTCTTGAGCACTTCCATAGAACACAGAACAAAGAACAAGAATAATTTGGAGATGCCAGTGTTGGGACTGGGGTTTACAAAGTTAAAAATCACACAACACCAGGTTATAGTCCAACAGGTTTAATTGGAGCACACTAATTTTCGGAGCGTCGCTCCTTCATCAGGGGATAGTAGAGGGCTGAATCCTAACACAGAATTTATAGCAGAAATTTACAGTGTGATTTATACATTGAAAATTATACATTGAAAAATTGATTGTCTGTTAAGCCTTTCATCTGTTATAATACCATGATAGTTTCATTTCTTTCATATGTGAAACAGAAAACTTTTCTTTAAAAAGTTGCAATCTCAGGTTAACTGTTAACAATGATGATAGCTCGACAAAATGTTGAAAGTGTTGCCCCCCTGTGTTCTCTGCCTACGCCATGATGTTTAGATTGATTCTAATCTAAAAAGTGAGATGTTGGCGCTTTACATGAATTCATGCAGTTTTTGAGCTCAGA
>NW_025122022.1:0-1060 GCF_004010195.1 Chiloscyllium plagiosum | reverse complement strand
GTTCCAGGCTCGCAGTGTTCCAGGGCTCACAGTATTCCAGGCTCGCAGTGTTCCAGGGCTCACAGTGTTCCAGGGCTCACAGTGTTCCACGGCTCACGGTGTTCCAGCGCTCACAGTGTTCCAGGCTCGCAGTGTTCCAGGGCTCGCAATGTTCCACGGCTCACAGTGTTCCAGGGCTCACGGTGTTCCAGGGCTCACAGTGTTCCAGGCTTGCAGTGTTCCAGGGCTCACGGTGTTCCAGGGCTCACAGTGTTCCAGGGCTCACAGTGTTCCAGGCTCGCAGTGTTCCAGGGCTCGGAATGTTCCACGGCTCACAGTGTTCCAGGGCTGACAATGTTCCAGGGCTCGCAGTGTTCCAGGGCTCACAGTGTTCCAGGGCTTACGATGTTCCAGGCTCACGGTGTTCCAGTGCTCACGGTGTTCCAGGCTCACAGTGTTCCAGGGCTCACAGTGATCCAAGGCTCGCAGTATTCCAGGGCTCGCAGTGTTCCAGCCTCGCAGTGTTCCAGGCTCGCAATGTTCTAGGGCTCACAGTGTTCCAGGCTCTCAGTGTTCCAGGGCTCACAGTTTTCCAGGGCTCGCAGTGTTCCAGGCTCGCAATGTTCTAGGGCTCACAGTATTCCAGGCTCTCAGTGTTCCAGGGCTGACAGTGTTCCAGGGCTCACGGAGTTCCAGGGCTCACAGTCTACCAGGCTCACAGTGTTCCAGGCTCGCAATGTTCCAGGGCTCACATAATTCCAGGATCACAGTGTTCCAGGCTCTCAGTGTTCCAGGCCTCACGGTGTTCCAGGCTCGCAGCGTTCCAGGGCTCACAGTGTTCCAGGCCTCACGGTGTTCCAGGCTCGCAGCGTTCCAGGGCTCACAGTGTTCCAGGCTCGCAGTGTTCCAGGGCTCACAGTGTTCCAGGCTAACAGTGTTCCAGGCTCGCAGTGTTCCAGGGCTCACAGTGTTCCAGGCTCGCAGTGTTTCAGGCTCGCAGTGTTCCAGGGCTCGCAGTGTTCCAGGGCTCACAATGTTCCAGGGCTCACCATGTTCCAGGGCTCGCAGTGTTCCAGGGCTC
>NW_025122021.1:0-1060 GCF_004010195.1 Chiloscyllium plagiosum | reverse complement strand
GCACAAAAACAGACCCATAGAGATGTTCAGCACAAAAACAGACCCGTAGAGATGTACAGCACAAAAACAGATCCATAGAGATGTACATCAAGAAAACAGACCCATAGAGATAAACAGCACAGAAACAGACCCACAGAGATTTACAGCAAGAAAACAGACCCATAGAGATGTACAGCACGAAAAACAGACTCGTAGAGTTGTACAGCACGAAAAAAGACCCACAGAGATGTACAGCATGGAAACAGACACTTTGAGATGTACAGTATGGAAACAGACACATAGAGGTATACAGCACGAAAACAGACCCGTACAGATGTACAGCATGGAAACAGACCCATAGAGATGTACAACATAGATACAGACCCACAGAGATGTACAGCACGAAAACAAACCCATAGAGATGTACAGCACAGAAACAGACCCGGAGAGATATACAGCACAGAAACAGACCTGTAGACATGTACAGCAAGAAAACAGACCCATAGAGATATACAGCACAGGAACAGACCCATAGAGATGTACAGCAAGAAAACAGACCCATAGAGATAAACAGCACAGAAACAGACCCATAAAGATGAACAGCACAAAAACAGACCCACAGAGATGTACAGCATGGAAACAGACCCATAGAGATGTACAGCACGAAAAACAGACTCGTAGAGTTGTCCAGCACGAAAAAAGACCCATAGAGATGTACAGCATGGAAACAGACACATAGAGATGTACAGTATGGAAACAGACCCATAGAGGTATACAGCCCGAAAACAGACCCGTACAGATGTACAGCATGGAAACAGACCCACAGAGATGTACAGCACAGAAACAGATCCACAGAGATGTACAGCACGGATACAGACCCATAGAGATGTACAGCACAGAAACAGACCCACAGAGATGTACAGCACGAAAACAGACCCACAGAGATGTACAGCATAGAAACAGACCCACAGAGATGTACAGCATGGAAACAGATCCACAGAGATGTACAGTTGTCGATGAGAATACTGAGGCACAAATAAGTAGAATGGATGGATGGCTTTGAGGTATGTAGAGAAGAGGT
>NW_025122020.1:0-1060 GCF_004010195.1 Chiloscyllium plagiosum | reverse complement strand
AAAAACACATCAGCTCGCAAATAAATCTATGAATTCGGAATTTAGAATGTTAAGGGGTATATAACGAAAGGCTTCTCGATAGTAACAGGGAGAGATAGGATCGATAAACTTATAGTATTTCTACTGAGTGAAACTGAAGTCAAGAACGAGCAGTGACAAGATCCTGGAATTGTCTCTGTAAGGACGTTATGGGTTTACCTGCAGCACAAGAATTACTTCTGTTTAAGAATTTGGTTCGCCACCACCTTCACAAAGACAACGAGGGACTAGCAACAGCTACTGGTCTCAGCCAGTGACGCCCACATCAAAATCTAAGAATTAAGGCCCTTTCTAAGAATGAAGGAATTCAGCAGAGATAATAAAAAAAAAACTTCTGCACACAAATATTAATGTCGGCTCAAATTGCCTGAAACAAATGGCAATCAGTTGTTAAATTTAACTTGGACATATAGTTTTTTTTTTAAGTTAGGAAGGGCATCAATGATGTGGGTCCAAAGCAAGGGGATAGAGTTATCCCACAAATCAGCCATGTTCTTATTGAGGAACTGAACTGGCTTGAGGGGCTGAATACCCTCCCCGTTCCAATAAAGAAATTAATTTCATCTTAATTCATTCAATCTTTTCTCAGTCCAGTACCTGTGTTCAATGTCTGATGTAAACGTGGCTTCAAGTGGACAGTGCCTGGGAAATGAATATTCAAGGCTGCACGTGCTATCGTAAGGACAGACTGACGGGCAGAGTGGGTGGGGTAGCCATGTTGGTAACGGATGATTATCAGTCCCTTGCGCGGGGGGACCTAGAATCAGGGGATGGAGAGTCAGTGTGGAGAGAGCTGAGAAATACTAAGCGTAAAAAGACCCTCTTGGGAGTTATCAACAGGCCCCCAAACAGTAGTTTGGATGTCGGATGGAAGTTAAATCAGGAGCTGGAATTGGCCTGTTGCAAAGATGTTACTACAGTTGTTATGGGGGATTTCAACATGCAGGTACACTGGGAGAATCAAGATGGTATTGGATCTCAAGAAAGTGACTTTGTGGAGTGTCTCGGAGATGGATTCTTA
>NW_025122019.1:952-1060 GCF_004010195.1 Chiloscyllium plagiosum | reverse complement strand
TGCCTTTGCGGGGGTAAGTCTCCAAATAGCGCATATGCACATGTGCACACATACGCTCAGACAGCCACACACAACCTTTTACTGCAACATCTCAAAAAGTTTCACCTC
>NW_025122019.1:0-873 GCF_004010195.1 Chiloscyllium plagiosum | reverse complement strand
GAGGGGGAGAGGGTGAGAGGTCAGTCATTTGGAGATGGTCCCTGGGCTTGATGTCCAGGACTGTTCTCAGCAGCAATTCAGCCACCCGAGATCGGTTTTAATCAGTGTAAACAAAAACAAAACACAATCAGGGTTGAAACGGCTATTTGATGTAATGTTTCTATTGGGACCTCAAGATCTCCTTTGAATAATCTGATATTGAGTTAATTGATATTTGGATAGTCGAGGTCCCTTTATATTTGAAAGCGCTCGATTTAGAAGCTCTGGTGGTCATTGTAAAAAGATAAAAGACTTAATCTAAGCTTGTTTAATATTTCATTCCATGACACTGCATTTCTGTTTCTATAAATTTGGTGCCTTAGGATTGTGCTCCACATCCACCAGTTGAAGAAGCAGTGCTTCGAAAGCTAGTGCTTGCAAATAAACCTGCTGGACTATAAACCGTGTTGTGTGATTATTAACTTTGCCCACCCCGGTTCAACACTGGCACGTCCAAATCATGACTAAAGTCGATTGGGTCGGTCTGTTGGAATGAAAAGGAATGACTGGCAAATGGGAGGATTTTAAACGTGTGATCTCAAGGATCCAGTATGTCCCTGTTATGGTGAAGGGAAAAGCTAGCAGGTTTAGGAATCCCTGGCCCATGAGATGTGTCGTCACACTGTTCAGGAAAATTAGGAAGGCACACATTGTCTTTAATGTTTCCGTATCTATGTAACCTCTGACAGTCCTAAAGACATGATCAATCTGGGGAGACCCAAAAGGCCTCTCAGGTCCCTGCAGCACTCCCAACCTGTAGATCCCACCCCAAATCATATGGCTTTCAGTTCCTCTCAGACCCACTATCTGTGTAACATCCTCCCATCACTAGTA
>NW_025122018.1:0-1060 GCF_004010195.1 Chiloscyllium plagiosum | reverse complement strand
GGTTTATTTGGAAGTACAAGCATTCAGAGCGTCGACACCTGACGGAGGAGCAGCACTCTGAAAGCTTGTACTTCCAAATAAACCTGTTGAGACTATAATCCGGTGTTGTCATATTTATAAATAAAAATCATTTATATAAATGATGAAAAGCAGTGGACCCAGCAGTGATTCTTGCAGCACATCACTTGTCACAGGCCTCCAGTCTGAAAAGCATCCCTCCACCACCACCCTCTGTCTTCTACCTTCGAACAAGTTCTGTATCCAAATGGCGAGTTCTCCCTGCATTCTGTGTGATCTAATCTTACTAATCAATTTCCCATGGGGAAAGTACCTTGTCAAATGTCTTACTAAAGGCCATTTAGATCACATCCACCACTTTGCCCTCATCAGTCTTCTTCCTTACCAATTCAAAAAAACTTAGTTGAGTTAGTGATACATGACTTCCCACGCAGAAAGCCATGTTGACTACCCCTAAAATAATCCTGGCCTTTCAAAAAGATGTAAATCCTGTCTCTCAGAATCGCCTCAACTGTGTGCCTACTGTCGATGTTACGCTCACTGTTCAGTAGTTCCTGGTTTTGCCTTACCACCATTCTTAAACAGTGGTACCACATTGGCCAACCTCCAGTCGTTTTGCACCTCAACTGTGAATATCTCAGCAAGGGGCCCAACAATCACTTCCCCAGCTTATCACGTGTTCCATGATGCACTTGATCAGGTGCTCGTGCTTTATATTTAAAAACATCCAGCAGCACCTCCTCTGTATTATGAACATTTTTCAAGATGTCACCATCTATTTCCCACATTCTACATCTTCCATTTCCTTCTCCTCAGTAAGCACTTTTGCTTAGTATCTCCCACATTTCCTGTTGTTCCACACATAGGCTGCCCTGCTAATCTTTGCTGGGCCCTTTTGTCCTTCATGTATTCATAAAATCTGTTTAAATTCTCCTTTACAATATTTGCCAAGGATAACTTATGTCTCATTTTTGCCCTCCTGATTTCCATCTTAAGTTTTTCCCTATTACCTTTATACTCTTTGAAGGATTCAGTCAACCTC
>NW_025122017.1:0-1060 GCF_004010195.1 Chiloscyllium plagiosum | reverse complement strand
CATCCTCTGCACCAGGTTCTCTATCGCACCCATCCTCTGCATCAGATTCTCTATCACACCCATCCTCTGCACCAGGTTCTCTATCACACCCATCCTCTGCACCAGGTTCTCTATCACACCCATCCTCTGCACCAGGTTCCCCATCTCACTCATCCTCTGCACCAGGTTCTCTATCACATCCATCCTCTGCACCAGGTTCTCTATCACACCCATCCTCTGCAGCAGATTCTCTATCACACCCATCCCCTGCACCAGATTATCTATCACACCCATCCTCTGCACCAGGTTCTCTATCACACCCATTGTCTGCACCAGGTTCTCTATCACACCCATCCTCTTCATCAGGTTCTCTATCACACCCATCCTCTGCACCAAGGTTCTCCATCACATCCATCCTCTGCACCGGGCTCTCCATCACACCCATCCTCTGCACCTGGTTCTCTCTCACACCCTTCCTCTGCACCAGGTTCTCCATCATATTCATCCTCTGCACCAGGTTCTCCATCACACCCATCCTCTGCACCAGGTTCTCCATCTCACTCATCCTCTGCACCAGGTTCTCTATCACACCCATCCTCTGCACCATGTTCTCTATCACACCCATCCTCTGCACCAGGTTCTCAATCGCATCCATCCTCCGCACCAGATCCTCTATCACACCCATCTTCTGCACCAGGTTCTCTATCACACCCTTCCTCTGCACCAGGTTCTCCACCACATCCATCCTCTGCACCAGGTTCTCTCTCAAAGCCATTCTCTTCATCAGGTTCTCTCTCACACTCATCCTCTGCACCGGGCTCTCCATCACACACATCCTCTGCACCTGGTTCTCTCTCACACCCTTCCTCTGCACCAGGTTCTCCATCACACCCATCCTCTGTACCAGGTTTTCCATCTCACTCATCCTCTGCACCAGGTTCTCTATCACATCCATCCTCTGCACCAGGTTCTCTATCACACCCATCCTCTGCACCAGGTTCTCTATCACACCCATCCTGTGCACCTGGTTCTCTATCACACCCATCCCCTGCACCAGGTTATTTATCACACCCATCCTCTG
>NW_025122016.1:0-1060 GCF_004010195.1 Chiloscyllium plagiosum | reverse complement strand
GGAGACAGAGTGCAGTGTGAGATGTGTTATGGAGACACAGGGCAGTGTAAGCAGTGTTATGGGGATGGAGGCCAGTGTAAGCTGTGTTATGGGAATGCACAGCAGTGTGAGCTGTGTTATGGGGACACAGGGCAGTGTAAGCTGTGTTATGGGGACGCAGGGCAGTGTGAGCTGTGTTATGGGAGCGCAAGGCAGTGTGAGATGTGTTATGGAGACTCAGGACAGTGTGAGTTGTGTTATGGAGACTCAGGGCAGTGTGAGCTGTGTTATGGGGACACAGGGCAGTGTGAGCTGTGTTATGGGGTTGTAGGGCAGTGTGAGCTGTGTTATGGGAATGCACGGCAGTGTGAGCTGTGTTATGGGGACGTAGGGCAGTGTGAGATGTGTTATGGAGACACAGAGCAGTGTGAGCTATGTTATGGGGACGTAGGGCAATATGAGCTGAGTTGTGGGGATGCAGGGCAGTGTGAGCTGTGTTATGCGAATGCAGGGCAGTGTGAGCTGTGGTATGAAGACACAAGGCAGTGTGAGCTGTGCTATGGGGACACAGGGCAGTGTGAGCTGTGTTATGGGGACGCAGGGCAGTGTGAGCTGTGCTATGGCGACACAGGGCAGTGTGAGCTGTGTGATGAGAATGCAGGGCAGTGTGAGCTGTTTTATGGTGATACAGTGAGTGTGAGCTGAGTTATGTGAACGCAGGGCACTGCGTGCTCTGTTATGTGGATGCAGGGCAGTGTACGCTGTGTTATGGGGACGCACTGCAGTGTGAGCTGTGTTGTGGGGTCACAGGACAGTGTGAGCTGTGGTGTGGGGACACAGGGCAGTGTGAGCTGTGTTATGGGGACGCAGGGCAGTGTGAGCTGTGTTGTGGGGACACAGGGCAGTGTGAAATGTGTTATGGAGACACAGGGCAGTGTAAGCAGTGTTATGGGGATGCAGGGCAGTGTGAGATGTGTTGTGGGGACACAGGGCAGTGTGAGCTGTGTTATGGGGACACAGGACAGGGTGAACTGAGTTATGCGGACATAGCAGTGTGAGCTATGTTATGTGAACGCAGGGT
>NW_025122015.1:0-1060 GCF_004010195.1 Chiloscyllium plagiosum | reverse complement strand
AATAGAGGGATCGAGTTCCGGAACCATGAGGTTTTGCTGCAGCTGTAGAAAAGTCTGGTGCAGCTGCACTTGGAGTATTGTGTACAGTTCTGGTCACCGCATTATAAGAAGGATGTGGAAGCTTTGGAAAGGGTGTAGAGAAGATTTACTAAGATGTTGCCTGGTATGGAGGGAAGGTCTTACGAGGAAAGATTGAGAGACTTGAGGTTGTTTTCATCAGAAAGAAGACGGTTGAGAGGTGACTTAATAGAGATATACAAGATAATCAGAGGGTTAGATAGGGTGGACAGGGAGAGCTTTTTTCCAAGTATGTTGACAGCGAGCACGAGGGGGTATAGCTTTAAATTGAGGGGAGATATATATAGGACAGATGTCAGAGATAGTTTCTTTACTCAGAGAGTAGTGAGGGTATGGAATGCTTTGACTGCAACTGTAGTAGATTGCCAACTTTAAGTACATTTAAGTCGTCATTGGACAATCATATGGACGTACATGGTATAGTGTAGGTTAGATGGGCTTCGGATTGGTATGACAGGTCGGTGTAACAACCAGGGCCGAAGGGCCTGTACTGCACTGTAATGTTCTATGTTCTACGTTTTATGATACATAAGTCCCATGGGCCAGACAGGATACACCTAGGATACTACAGGAAGCGAGGGAAGAGATTGCCGCGCCTTTGACGATGACATTTGCATCCTCACTGTCCACTGGAGTAGTGCCAAATGATTGAAGCGTGGCAAATGTTATTCCTTTGTTCAAGAAAGGGAATAGGGTTAACTCTGAGAACTACAAACCAGACAGTCTTACATCTGTGGTAAACAAATAATTGGAGAGGATTCTGACAGACAGGATTTTTGATTACTTGGAAAACATTAGCTTGATTAGAGATATTCATCATGGCTTTGTGAGGGGCAGATCATGCTTCACAATTGGCTATCACAAGTTTTAAGGTGATTGGAGGAAGGTTTGGGAGGATGTCAGAGGTAGGTTCTTCACACAGAGAGCGGTGGGTGTGTGGAATGCACTACCAGCAGTGATAGTAGAGTGAGATACATGAGGG
>NW_025122014.1:0-1060 GCF_004010195.1 Chiloscyllium plagiosum | reverse complement strand
GATATTTGAATTAACAAAAATATTTTGTTGACTTGCTGTCCTTCCAACAGTTCCATCAGATGAGCAAGTGACATTCTCAATCACTGTTTAATGGCAGAAACCAGTTCACTCAGAATTATGCAGAACCCCCAACGGTTATAGTCACTTACCAGGAAGGCCCATTATACCAAGGATCAGATAGAATATGTTCCTGACTGTCTGAATGGGACGATGCATTTTCTACCAAGTGTCCTTCAAGTGTCAGGGTATCAATGTAAATCATATTCTGATATTTTACGATTTTTTTTATATCACTTGCATGGTCTCTCTCGGGATTTGAGGTTACTACACTATTTCTGTCGTAATGTTTGAATAAACAGAATGCAGCAGCTGGGTTAATTCCGTGATGTTGAAATAGATTTAGAATGGGGAATTAATTTGACTGGCAATCATGCATTACAACTGGACAAGTCTGATCTAAGGATGGGTAATTATTCATACTCATAACGGTACAGGAAAGTAATGGAGTTACTGTTTCTAACATTCCTCACACCATCCCTCATCATTTTAGAGATAGCCACTGCAGAAGAGGAAGTGCTCTGCAGAGTGTATCATCAAACTGTGCAGTGTACTGTTGTTAACCAAGCCATTCAACTGGGAGAGCACCAATGAAAGTGATAATGGTTGGCAATGTTTTAATTAGGAGGACAGATTGCATCCTTTGGGCCACAGGTAAGGAGGGAGTGGCCCAGTGTTATTAACAAAAGAATATTACTCACAAGATCCAGGTAATGGTCTAAGTTTCAGGGTCTGAATCGCATCATGATAGATGGTGAACAAAATCCAATTTAAAACAAAACTGGAATTAAGGTTCTGATGAAGCCCATTGCCAATTATCAGAAAATAATATGCATCGCTGGGGTGGCACAGTGGCTCAGTGGTTATCACTTCTGTCTCACAACACCAGTGACCCAGGTTCAATTCCTGCACTAGGGTGACTGTCTTTGTGTGGAGTTTGCACATTCTCCCTGTGTCTGCGTGGGATTCTTCCAACAATCCAAAGATGTGCTTTCCTAGTGAA
>NW_025122013.1:0-1060 GCF_004010195.1 Chiloscyllium plagiosum | reverse complement strand
CAGGGATTGATCCGCAGTCAGTGACAGGAACTACATCTCAGTCAGTGACAGGGATTGACCCTCAGTCAGTGACAGGGACTAAATCTCACTCAGTGACAGGGATTGAACCTCAGTCAGTGACAGGGACTAAATCTCAGTCAGTGACAAGCATTGAATCTCAGTCAGTGACAGAGACTAAATCTCAGTCAGTGACAGGGATTGAATCTCAGTCAGTGACAGGGACTAAATCTCTGTCAGTGACAGGGATTGAATCTCAGTCAGTGACAGGGATTGAACCTCAGTCAGTGACTGGGATTTAATCTCCGTCAGTGACAGGGATTGTTTTTCAGTCAGTGACAGGGATTGTGCCTCAGTCAGTGACATTTTCTAAGCCTCAGTCAGTGACAGGGATTGAATCTCACTTCGTGACTGGGACTCAACCTCAGTCAGTGACAGGGATTGATCCTCAGTCAGTGACAGGGATTGAATCTCAGTCAGTGACAGGGATTGAACCTGAATCAGTGACAGGGATTGAATCTCAGTCAGCGACAGGGAGTGACCCATTGACAGTGACAGGGATTGAGCCTCAGTCAGTGACAGGGATTGAACCTCAGTCAGTGACAGGGATTGAATCTCAATCAGTGACTGGGATTTAACCTGAATCAGTGACAGGGATTGAATCTCAGTCAGTGGCAGGGTTTGACCGTCTGACAGTGACAGGGATTGAGCCTCAGTCAGTGACAGGGATTGAGCCTCAGTCAGTGACAGGAACTGAATCTCAGTCAATGTTGCAGGAATAAAACCAGGATGAATTTTCAAACTGCTGCGTAGGACTGAAATGAATCTGGAACGTGATAACTCAAAACGTAATACAACACCGAAAAACCGGAACAGGAAATCTGCAGTTGCCATGGAGAAAATGTACATAGAGATATATTTTGGAAAGTCTACACTTTCCATTGGAGAGAATAGTGATGGTCAGCAGGTTTGTTGTAAGAGGGAGAGAGAAGAGATAGCAAGGAGGACCTTCATATGAAATAAAATCACTGAAATGTTTGGGGCGTATTGTGATGTGATGTTC
>NW_025122012.1:0-1060 GCF_004010195.1 Chiloscyllium plagiosum | reverse complement strand
TTGCAGAATGTACACATCTATTACCTCTTCCAGTTTTCACTCCTGCTTGTCAATGTAATGTCTTGCAGACTATACACATCTATTAACTCTTCCAGATCTCATTCCTGATTGACTGACTAATGTCTTGCAGACTATACTTATCTATTACCTCTTCCAGATGTCACTCCTGATTATCTGTATAATATCTTTCGACTATACACATCTATTCCCTCTTCCGGACGTCACTGCTAATGGACTGTGTCATGTCTTGCAGACTATACACATCTATTGCCTCTTCCAGATGTCACTCCTGATTATCTGTACAATATCTCTCAGACTACACACATATATTACCTCTTCCAGATGTTACTCCTGATTGTCTGTGTCATGTCTTGCAGACTGTACACATCTATTATCTTTTCCAGATGTCACTCCTGATTTTCTGTGTAATATCTTAGAGACTATACACATCTTATTACCTCTTCCAGATGTCACTACTGATTATCTGTGTAAAGTCTTGCAGACTATACACATCAATTACTTCTTCCATATGTCACTCCTGATTGTCTGTCATGTCTTGCAGACTGTCCACATCTGTTACCTCTTCCAGATGTCACTCCTGATTGTCTGTGTAATGTCTTGCAGACTGTACACATCTGTTACCTCTTCCAGATTTCACTCCTGATTGTCTTTGAAATGTCTTGCAGACTATACGCATCTATTACCTCTTTCAGGTGTCACTCCTGATTGTCTGTGTAATTTCTTGCAGACTATACACATCTATTACCTCTTCTAGATGTCTCTCCTGATTATCTGTATAATATCTTTCTGACTACAGACATGTATTACCTCTTCCAGATGTCACTCCTGATTGTCTGTCATGTCTTGCAGACTGTCCACATCTATTACCTCTTCCAGATTTCACTCCTGATGGTCTGTGAAATGTCTTGCAGACTATACACATCTATTACCTCTTTCAGATGTCACTCCTGATAGTCTGTGTAATGTCTTGCAGACTGTACACATCTATTACCTCTTCCAGATGTCTCTCTTAATGGACTGTGTAATGACTTGCAGACTA
>NW_025122011.1:0-1060 GCF_004010195.1 Chiloscyllium plagiosum | reverse complement strand
ACTGAGCGTGTGACATCAGCGATGATGTGAGGGGCGGAAGTGCATACTGGACCACTGTGGTCGGCGAAATAGAGAAGGCCTTGGAGATGGAGATGGACCCGATGTCTCTTCTTCTTGGCTTTGTTAATTCACTTTCATAGAGTCATAGAGTCATAGAGATGTACAGCATGGAAACAGACCCTTCAGTCCAACCCGTCCATGCCAACCAGATATCCCAACCCAATCTAGTCCCACCTGCCAGCACCCGGCCCATATTCCTCCAAACCCTTCCTATTCATACACCCATCCAAATGCTTCTTACATGTTACAATTGTACCAACCTCCACCACTTCCTCTGGCAGCTTATTCCATACCCGTACCACCCTCTGTGTGAAAAGGTTGCCCCGTAGGTCTCTTTTATATCTTTCCCCTCTCACTCTAAACCTATGCCCTCTAGTTCTGGACTCCCCAACCCCTGGGAAAAGACTTTGCACATTTACCCTATCCATGCCCCTCATTATTTTGTAAACCTCTATAAGGTCACCCCTCAGCCTCCGACACTCCAGGGAAAACAGCCCCAACCTGTTCAGACTCTCCCTATAGCTCAAATCCTCCAACTCTGGCAACATCCTTGTAAATCTTTTCTGAACTCTTTCAAGTTTCACAACATCTTTCCAATAGGAAGGAGACCAGAATTGCATGCAATATTCCAACAGTGGCCTAACCAATGTCCTATACAGCCGCAACATGGCCTCCCAACTCCTGTAGTCAGTACTCTGACCAATAAAGGAAAGCATACCAAATGCCTTCTTCACTATCCTTTCTACCTGCGACTCCACTTTCAACGAGCTATGAACCTGCACTCCAAGGTCTCTTTGTTCAGCAACACTCCTAAGACCTTACCATCAAGTGTATAAGTCCTGCTAAGATTTGCTTTCCCAAAATGCAGCATCTAACATTTATCTGAATTAAACTCCATCTGCCACTTCTCAGTCCATTGGCCCATCTGGTCAAGATCCTGTTGTAATCTGATGCAACCCTCTTCGCTGTCCAATTTTGGTGTCATCTGCAAACTTACCAA
>NW_025122010.1:826-1060 GCF_004010195.1 Chiloscyllium plagiosum | reverse complement strand
ACCAAGAGAGGCTTACAGGTCTGAGCCCACAAGCGATTCCCTGTACCATCTCAAATCTGTACTTTAACATCAGTGCCTGCTAATTTTCATATAACATATGTTGTTGCCTCAAATCTGTGCTCATCTTTCCCAAATTCTACGTGACTCCTTCCAATCAAGTTTGCAATTTGCCACATTTTTGAAATGACTCTTATCCAAGTCACATCCAACATGATGACAGAAGTAAATTGTTTT
>NW_025122010.1:0-742 GCF_004010195.1 Chiloscyllium plagiosum | reverse complement strand
AACTATGACAGTTATTGAACAGCTCCTTCAAATAAAAACCTTCCATCTAAAAGAACAAAGGCAGATTTCTGGGAACACTACTACCTGCAAATTCCCCTTGTGGGAAATAGAACCCACTCACTTCAATCATTTCAGTCCGAGACAAAATCTAAAGCAGCAGTATCGTTTATTATACTCTTGCAAGAGTGGTGCCTATACGTTAGGCACATCGAGTTTAACGAGTACACAACTTATATACAATTCATTTCTCTTTCCCTCCTCCCATTGTTCCTCCCCTGTTTACATCTCCCACTACTCTAAACCCAGCTGTTTACCTCTTGCCTCATCCCGCCTTGGGCAGAACAAGGTACAAGTTTTGCTTGGCCATTTCATCACATCCTGCTGTGGTCCACTGTTATACATCCTCCTCCACTGCCATCTGCTTCTTTGCTTGCTAAAGCAACATTTCCTTCCATACTTTGCCCATACTGAGCCTGTTGACCTCTTGACTGTGTTTTTTTATTGTTTTTACAGAAGCAGGAAACAGATGCTTGTAACTGTGCGTACAAGCATATCCAGCTTAACCTGTACCCCCTCCCATCACAGCACCTTATCTATTTGTCTGTAACATCTACCATTGTTTGCAGGCAAATTTCATTCTTGTATGCACATTTTAGCTAATGCAAAAGCAATTATATATTTCCTTTAAATAGTTTTCATTCTTGTTAATTCAGCTCTTGGCTGAACAATTATACACTTAGTG
>NW_025122009.1:0-1060 GCF_004010195.1 Chiloscyllium plagiosum | reverse complement strand
CTAAAATAAAACAAAGAGCTGACTATGCTGCATTCTGAGCTTCCAGTTGCCTGTCGCTTAGCACATCACCATGTTCCCTGGCTAGCATTATGCCTTGGCCTAGCTGTGACATTCCACTGAAGCTCAGCACAAGCTTGAAGAATAATCTCTCAATTTTCACTTTGAACCCTGCAGTCTTGAACAATGAAGGTCAATTTCAGTAACCTCACTATCTGATTCCATCCATCCTTGTTTTTTTTTCCATCCCACATGCAGTCCTGTTATGACATGGGCTGACTTCAGCACAGACACCCATTCCCATATCCTATGACATGGGCTGACTTCAGCACAGACACCCATTCCCATATCCTCTTTTGCATGTAATCACTTGTATGCATTCATCACAGTTAACCCATTTTCTCACTGTTAGATCTCACAATCCCTCATTCAGTTTTTATTCTGCTCTGGCCTGTTATCAATTATCACCTTGTTTACCTGTTCTGCTCATTTTTCTGTCTCTGTGCTCTGTCTTCACATATCTACTCACCTCTCCCCTTCACCTCCTCCCCCAGTTCAGCTTTGGCATAAATACCACTTTTTCCAAATTATTGACAATTCTGATGAAGTGTCACTGGACTCAGAGAGTCATAGAGTTGTACAGCACAGAACAAGTCCTTCAGTCCAACTGATGAAGGGCTTTTGCCCAAAACATCGATTTTCCTGCTCTTCAGATATTGCCTGACCTGTTGTGCTTTTCCAACACCACACTCTTGACTCTAATCTCCAACATCTGCAGTCCTCACTTGCGCCTTTTGTCCAACCCATCTATGCTGATCAGATATCCTAAATAATCTATTCCCATTTGCCAGCATTTGGCCCATATCCCTCTTCCTCTTCATGTACTGATCCAGATACTTCTGTGAGGTTGTGCCTCACGAACATCATTGAGTTTTTTGAGAAGGTGATGAAGATGAGTGATGAGGGAAAAACAGTTGACATTGTCTCCATGGATTTTGACAAAGTCCCTCATGGCAGGCTGGTACAAGACGTGAAGTCACATAGAATCAGGGTGGCAAGATGG
>NW_025122008.1:0-1060 GCF_004010195.1 Chiloscyllium plagiosum | reverse complement strand
AGATCCGGGTTCAATTCCCGCCTCAAGCGACTAACTGTGTGAAGTTTCCCCATGTCTGCGTGGGTTTCCTCCGGGTGCTCTGGATTCCTCCCACAGTCCAAAAATGTGCAGGTTAGGTGAATTGGCCACGCTAAATTGCTCGTAGCACAGCTGTGAAATCTTCTTTGACCAGTAACGCTTCTTCTCCACCCCCGAACCTTCCTCTCTACCCCGCCTGAAGCAGTAATGTCCTGGGATATTTAGTTGCCAATCACGCCATTTCCGCAACCAAGTCTCAGTAACATCAATAACATTATATTCCCAGGTACTATTCCAAGCCCTAAGTTCATCTGCCTTACCTACTATACTTCTTGCATTAAAACTACAACTCCCTCTGTGTTCATCCTCCGCTTCCTGCCTCCTCTTCCCCTCAGTCATGCTGATTTCATTATCTCGTTACTTAGGCTTTAGTTACTACCTCCCTTCTTTTCACCAAACCGATTTGTTTCCCGATCCCTGCCACATTAGTTTAAACCCTTCCCAACAGCGTTAGCAAATGCACTCCATCGAACATTGGCTCCACAATGTAGATGGACACCGTCTACCAGATGTAGACCGTCCAATTTGTAATAATCCCACCTCCCCCAGAACTGGTCCCAATATCCCAAACATCGGAAGCCCTCCCTCCTGCACCATCTCTTCAGCCACACATTCTTCCTGATTATTTGATCATTCCTACGCTGACTAGCACTTGACACTAGTAGCAATCCTGAGATTACTACTTCCGTGGTCCTACTTTGTTAAGTTGGGCCCTAACTCCCTAAATTTTTCTTGTAGGACCTCATGCCGACGGCACATTAATGTGGGGAGAGATCATTCAGGCACACAAAGTATTCGGGATACTATATTAGACTGATGAATGGACTCTGTAACCCCAAATAATGATGATCTTGTTCATGTTTTTTTGAATGTCATGCGTATTGTAACCTGCACGTCTTACTATGTCCAAGTTTGCTTTTCACCCTATGATCTGTGCGTCCTTGCTTAGTGTCATCTGCCTGTACTGCTCGCAAACAAAGCT
>NW_025122007.1:0-1060 GCF_004010195.1 Chiloscyllium plagiosum | reverse complement strand
AGATGTGGCTGGAGCATTTTTCATACCAAATTATACGACTTTAAATTCATACAGTTCATTCGGCATTCCGAAGGCTGAAATTGACGTTGCTCTTTCAGACAAAAGCACCTGCTGCTATCTGTTGAGGAAGTTCAACTTGGAAATATAAGCTGCTTGTTGCAGATTTCCAACACAGTCTTCCAAAAGTGGAATCGGATTTGCATCAGTCTTTGTAACTGCATTGACTTTGTCATAGTCCACACCTCATCGTTCGGTACCATCTGGCACCATTACTATGGGTTGACTCCAGTCACTATAACTCACTTCGCTTATGTCATCTTAGAACATGCATTCAATGTTCTTTTGAACCTGTGTCAACCTCAGAGGGTTATGCCTATGCTGCTTAATCAGAGCAGCATTTCCTATATATACATCATGCATAATTAAGTTAAAAATCACACAGTACCAGGTTATAGTTCAACGGGTTTATTTGGAAACACTAGCTTTCGGAGCGCTGCTGTTGGACTATAACCTGACGTTGTGTGATTTTTAACTTTGTCAACCTCAGCTTAACACCAGTACCTCCAAGTGTTGCATAATTAAGTTATTACTTCCCAGATTATTTCCATCTATCTCCCCATATGATAGCAATGACTCTTTCAAGTCATTTCACTTCTCTTCTGGAAGATAACACAAGGATTTATTCCAATTTTGACAACTTCCTCATTGTCCAATTTAATTTGAGGAATGTCCAACTCAGAAACCTCTGATCTCGGGTCTTCAATCTGTGTTGCAACCAATAACACAGTCTCCTTTTGCTTTCCTTCCCTGTCAAAATACCTTTTTAGCATATTCACATGATATACTCTGTGAGACTTCTTTCTGTCTGGAATCATTATCAAATAATTTCCCTCACTCAGTCTCCTTTTTAAAGATTCACCTAACACTAACACTTTATCTCTGACAGCAAAATTGTGAGTATTTGATTTCCTGTTTATTGCCCATTTCATTATGTGTTGTGATACTTTTAAATGCTGTCTGGCCAACTCCCCACTCTATTTAACTGCTGCCTAAAATTTGG
>NW_025122006.1:0-1060 GCF_004010195.1 Chiloscyllium plagiosum | reverse complement strand
CTCTCTCTCTTTCGCGCGCGCTCTCTCTCTCTCCCTCTCTTTCGCGCGCGCTCTCCCTCTCCTTCGCGCGCGCTCTCTCCCTCTCCTTCGCGCGCGCTCTCTCCCTCTCCTTCGCGCGTGCTCTCTCCCTTTCTTTTGCGCGCGCTCTCTCCCTCTCTTTCGCGCGCGCTCTCTCCCTCTCTTTCGCGCGCTCTCTCTCCCTCTCTTTCGCGCGCTCTCTCTCCCTCTCTTTCGCGCGCGCTCTCTCCCTCTCTTTCGCGCGCGCTCTCTCCCTCACTTTCGCGCGCGCTCTCTCCCTCTCTTTCGCGCGTCTCTCTCCCCTCTTTCGCGCGCGCTCTCCCTCTCTTTCGCGCGCGCTCTCCCTCTCTTTCGCGCGCGCTCTCCCTCTCTTTCGCGCGCGCTCTCCCTCTCTTTCGCGCGCGCTCTCCCTCTCTTTCGCGCGCGCTCTCCCTCTCTTTCGCGCGCGCTCTCCCTCTCTTTCGCGCGCGCTCTCCCTCTCTTTCGCGCGCGCTCTCCCTCTCTTTCGCGCGCGCTCTCCCTCTCTTTCGCGCGCGCTCTCCCTCTCTTTCGCGCGCGCTCTCCCTCTCTTTCGCGCGCGCTCTCCCTCTCTTTCGCGCGCGCTCTCCCTCTCTTTCGCGCGCGCTCTCCCTCTCTTTCGCGCGCGCTCTCCCTCTCTTTCGCGCGCGCTCTCCCTCTCTTTCGCGCGCGCTCTCCCTCTCTTTCGCGCGCGCTCTCCCTCTCTTTCGCGCGCGCTCTCCCTCTCTTTCGCGCGCGCTCTCCCTCTCTTTCGCGCGCGCTCTCCCTCTCTTTCGCGCGCGCTCTCCCTCTCCTTCGCGCGCGCTCTCTCCCTCTCTTTCGCGCGCGCTCTCTCCCTCTCTTTCGCGCGCGCTCTCTCCCTCTCTTTCGCGCGCGCTCTCTCCCTCTCTTTCGCGCGCGCTCTCTCCCTCACTTTCGCGCGCGCTCTCTCCCTCTCTTTCGCGCGCTCTCTCTCCCTCTCTTTCGCGCGCGCTCTCTCCCTCTCTTTCACGCGCGCTCTCTCCCTCTCTTTCGCGCGCGCTCT
>NW_025122005.1:0-1060 GCF_004010195.1 Chiloscyllium plagiosum | reverse complement strand
TAGGAGATATAGTTAGCAAATTTGCAGGTGATATCAAAATTGGAAATGTAGTGGACAATGAAGAAAGTTACCTCAGAGTAAAATGGTTTCTTGATCAGATGGGCCAATGGATTGAGGAGTGGCCGATGGAGATATATTTTGATAAATGCGTAGTTCAGTATTTTGGAAAAAAAAACAAATCAGAGCAGGACGCATAGACTCAATGGTAAAGTCCGGGGGAATGTTGCTGAACAAAGAGACCTTGGAGTACATGTTCATAGTTCCTTGAAAGTAGAGTTGCAGGTAGATAGGATAGTGAAGGTGTTCCGTATGCTTTCCTTTATTGTTCAGACCACTGCGTTCAAGAGTTGGGAGGTCATGTTGTGGCTGTAAAGTATATTGGCTTGGTTACTTTTGGAATATTGTGTGCAATTCTAGTCTCATTCCTATTGGAAAGATGTTGTGAAGCTTGGAAGAGTTCAGAAAACATTGACAAGGATTTTGCCAGGACTGGAGCATTTGAGCTGTAGGGAGAGCCTAAATAGGGTGGGGCTGTTTTCTCTGTGTGTGAAGTATAGAGGTTCATAAAATCATGAGAGGCATGCATATGGTAAATAGACAATGTCTTTTCCCTAGGTTGGGCGAGTCCACAACTAGACGGTATGGGTTTATGGTGAGAGGGGAAATTGTAAAAGGGACCTCAGGGGTATTTTGTTTTTGCATAGAGGATGGTGCGCGTATGGAATGAGTTGCCAGAGGAAGTAGTGGAAGCTGGTAAAACTAAAGTATTTAAAAGTCATCCGGATGAGTAAATGAATAAGAAGGGTTCAGAGGGATATGGACAACGTGTTGGCAAATTTAACGAGATTAGGTTAAGGTATCTGGTCGGCATGGACGAGTTGGGCCGGAGGGTCTGTTTCCACGCAGTACATCTCTATGACTCTATGTGTCTATAATGAAGGCCAGCAAGCGAAACACCTTCATCACCACCCTGTATACATATGATGCAAACTTCAAAGAGTTATGCCTGAAACCCGAGGTCGTTCTATTCTGCAACACTACCATTGGCTCGACTTTTCAT
>NW_025122004.1:0-1060 GCF_004010195.1 Chiloscyllium plagiosum | reverse complement strand
GCAAATGCAAGAGAAGGAGAAAGTGTGCATGAAAGTGTGCAAGAGAGAGAGTTTACGTCAACATGAGTGGGAGAGTTTATGCAAATGTAAGAGAGTGAGAGAACAAACACAACTATTCTCACACACACACACACCCACTTCTATGATGATAATTG
This sequence comes from Chiloscyllium plagiosum, assembly GCF_004010195.1. Classification (NCBI taxonomy): domain Eukaryota; kingdom Metazoa; phylum Chordata; class Chondrichthyes; order Orectolobiformes; family Hemiscylliidae; genus Chiloscyllium; species Chiloscyllium plagiosum. Next base: position 905 of record NW_025122004.1, on the reverse strand, counting down.
AGCTCAGACCCTCACTGACTCTCCTCCTTGACAAAACCTGTGTACAGTCCCCATGAAATCCCAGTACTGTATTGGGGGAGTTTGGGGACAGGATGGGTGGAGGTAGGGGAACAGCGAGGGGGAAGTGTGGGTGTTGAGGAGTAGGCTTGTGATCAATGTTTTTCATTTCCAATCGCTGCCGATATATTTGAGAAGGGGAAAGGAAATGAGAGATTGAAAGTTACATTATAAATGGCTGCATGTAGAGCAGGGCAGGGAGAGACAGACAGAGAAACACAGTGACAGAGAGAGAGAGACAGACAGACAGACAGATAGGGACAGAGAAAGAGAGTTTGATTCTGGGAACCACATGTCCACAGGAAATGCCAGAGAGAACCTCAGCAAATATCCCCTCCCTTCCCAGCACTGTATGTGTCAGGGTGTCTTCAGCCAGGCTCTTAGACACGAGTGTGGGACAAATTATTCAGAGCCCTCCCCAAGGAGCAGACTGACAGACGGTGCAATGTATCAGAGATGCAGGGGAGGAGTCCACAAACCCCTCACTGAGAATAAATGTGAACAAGAAATTGTCAGATTCATTCTCAAACCCTGTTCTCTCTCTCTTTCTCTCGCGCCTGTCTGGTTGAGTGTATATGTGTGTATGTGTGTTTATTAATGTTTTCAGTCTCTGGTTAATTGCTGTCTTCTGATTTGTTTGTATTTTGATGTTGCTGTGATCTTATGCAATGCATTGGGGATAGAGATGTGGATGGGGATGAAAGGTGCTTTTAAACCTAGGATCTTCCTGTTTAAGTTTGCATCAAAGTGCTTTCACTCCCCCCTTTCAACTCATGTTTTCTCTCTTTTATACCGAGGAACCTTTGTTGGGAAAGCTGTGTGAGAGGTAATTTCGGTTTAAACTTTAA
>NW_025122003.1:0-1060 GCF_004010195.1 Chiloscyllium plagiosum | reverse complement strand
CTTCCACTGTGTCCAGGCCATTCAGTATTCTGTTTCAATTAGATCTCTCCTGAGTGTGGGCCTGTTGGTCAGCATGAAGTAGACCCTTCAGGATGAGGTACAGCAGGGCTTAGGTTCGGCAAATGGAAAGAGAGTATGTGGGATGGAGATTGTCAGCTTCGAGGGAATAAGAGAGGAAAGAGAGTTCATTATAAACTAGAATTGTTCAGGTGGGCCAATGGGCCGAGGAGTGTCAGATGGAGTTTAATTTAGAGAAATGAGAGGTACTGCATTTTGCAGCTGTATAAGACATTGTTTAGGCCACTTTTGGAATACTGTGTTCAGTTCTGGTCTCCCTGCTATAGCAAAGAGGTTGTGAAACTTTGGAAGTGGTTGGAGAAGATTTACAAGGCTGTTGCCATGCTTATGACCTACAGTGAGAGGCTGAAGAGGCCAGGGATATTTTTCCCTGGAGAATTGGAGGCTATGGGGGTGATCTTATAGATGGATATTTTCCCTGGAGAATTGGAGGCTATGGCGTGATCTTATAGATGTTTATGAGGGGCATGGATAGGGTAAATACTCAAGCACTTTTTGCCAGGGTAGGGGAGTCCAAAACTAGAGGGCATATGTTTGAGGTGAGAGGGGAGTACAAAAGAATAAAAAGAAAGTAGTTAAATAGAGTTTAAATGGGATGGTGAGTGTATGGAATGAGCTGCCAGAGGAAGTGGTAGAGGCTGGAGCAATTACACCATTTAAAATACATTTGGACAGGTACATGGATAGACAAGATTTAGAGGGATATAGGCCAACCACAAACAAATGGGACTAGGTTAATTTAGGATATTTGGTTGGCATGACAAGCTGGGCCGAAGGGTCTGTTTTCATGCTTTATAACTCTAATCAGCTTTGCTGAAAGCAGAAGAGTCAGAGAACTTTCAGAGCAGCTTTCAAAGATGTTTTGCCCTTACTGGGAGCAATAGGCAATAGGTGCAGGAGTAGGCCATTCTGCCCTTCGAGCCTGCACCACCATTCAATATGATCATAGCTGATCATCTTTAATCAGTATCCTGTTCCTGCC
>NW_025122002.1:0-1060 GCF_004010195.1 Chiloscyllium plagiosum | reverse complement strand
GGGTTTCCCGGTTCTTTGAAACCTTTATGGAAATCAGGACAGCCAGTGAGGGTTTGTAAAATGTCGGGGCAAATATGGAACTGTCAAATGCGGAAAAACAATGGGGATTGGCCAATGACAAGCGAGGAGTGTGTTGGGACTGAAAGTTTAATTGATCAAAATGAGGGAAAGGGTGGGAGTCTCGCTGTGGTTAGACGTGCTGTGGGATGTAGGTAAAGCAGTGTTACTTCTGCAACTATAATTTCTTATGCAAACTAAATGAACTAACACCAGTGTATACTTGTTTCAGTCAAGAGCTGAATTAATAATTGCTTATGCAAGGTAAATGCACAAATACCAGTGTATAATTGTTTCAGCCAAGAAAGCAAACTCTTTGAAGGGAATACATAATTGCTGTTCATTAGCTGAAATGTGCATACGAGAATGAAAACTAATTGAAGGAAATGCATGATTGTTTTTCATTCGCTGAAATGTGCATACAAGAAAGAAATATGCTTGCAAGGAATGGAATATGTGACAGACAAACAAACAAGGTGCAAAGAACATTGTGTTATGCCAAACTTGACACTTTGCTCTCATGTAGGCACTGAAACGAACCAAGTTAGTTACAGAGTAAGTAAGAGTAAGGGCCGTCCGTTCAGGAGTAGGGGAGAAGTAAACAAAGGCGGAGCGCAGCTCGGCGGGGCATAACACATTAAGGAATATTGATAGGTTTGAAGGCCAATGAGATTAACGGGGAAGTACTGAGAGAGACTCAATTAAAATGTATAAATTGTGAAGTAATTTTTGGATCGGAGTGCCTATTTATTAGACACCCATCTTGCAAGAACGTTTCAATATTTATTATATTGTGAGCTCTGTTTCTCACATTTTGGGCCTTCGTTCGGGGTGGCCATCATCACCGGCCGGGTAGGCACCGTCGACGGCTGGGAAGACGCATCCCTTTCCTTTTCGAATTGTCCCGTGTTCCTCGGTGTTGGGTTCCACCTTCTCGTTGACTGATCGAGATCCGATGAGAGTCTATCTGAATCAGGCGAAAGGTTGCAAGAACGCACAGGGT
>NW_025122001.1:0-1060 GCF_004010195.1 Chiloscyllium plagiosum | reverse complement strand
ATATTTTGAGTCTGGTGTGAGTCTTCTTCAGAACTGAAAGATGTTGGAAATTTTGTTTTTATATACTTTTGAAAGAGGCAGAGGCCTAGGATTAAAAGCAAAGGGGTTGTTATTGGTGGAGAAGTAAAAAAAAGATATAAAATGGATATAAATGAACATATGAAAGGGAGAGAAATGGTCCTCCTTATTAAGTACAATGTTATTGAGGCAGAAACAAGTAAAGATTGTAGGGAGAAGAGGAGGTGATAATGTAAGAATAATGGAGAAAGACATAATGTGGTCTGTTTTTGACGTTTGGGGTTGAAGCATTAATTCTGCTTTCTCTACACAGATGCTGCCAGACCTGCTGAGTTTTTCCAGTAATTTCTGTTTGTGATTATGTTCTAAGTCCTGTTATCACATCCCTTATTATAAATTCCCGTACTTTTGCTTTTACTGATGTTAGATTGACAGGTCTGTAATTTACTGCTTACTCTCTTTCTCTCTTTTCTTAAATAGCATGGTTACATTTCAGATCTTGCAAAATTTTGTAAGATAACTACGTAGAGGCACCTCATTCAACATTTGGGATGTCAATCATCATGTCCAGGGTGTTTTAAGTCCCAGAAACTTATCCACTAATTCAGTGGAAAAGTATGAAGGAATTTTGGAAGTACAGCTAAAGTATTTTATATTGAAATGCAATAACTACTAATGAAGCTTTATAAAACACATTGAATTATGACACAATGTAAATTACTCAAAAACATCATGCTTAGAGTTGTTGAATTTGGATTTAAACCTCAAATTTATGACAAGACATATTCGCAATGTTAGTCTAATCATAAAGGAATCTACTAAATAGATTAACAGAATTAGCTGTTATCAGGATTGTAAAATTGTTCCAGGCAATGGTAAATAAATGAATATTACTGTTACAAGGATTTACGGAGTGTTTAGATAATTGACGCATATCCTTGACCATATTAAGCGCAATTTCTCTTTGAATTTCCAAAGAATTTGAATTGCCAGAGAATTCCTAGAGGCTTGGCACTCCAACCACAACGCCATAAATAAACAC
>NW_025122000.1:0-1060 GCF_004010195.1 Chiloscyllium plagiosum | reverse complement strand
TGAGGAACTGCAAGAAATTAGAATTATTAAAGTTGAAATACTGGGGAAAAAACTCATTTTATTGAAGTTTCTGGACCAGATGAGTGATGAATTGAGAGGGTCACAGATTGAGAGAGTTGAGTTTGCTGGATAGATCTGTCCGGAGCAGGAACGGACACAATGGGTCAGTGGCTTCCTTCTATACTGTCAATTCCATAACTCTATGAGGGAGGTCAAAGTTGGTCAAAGCGCTTTATATTGTGGAAAGGGTCTTGCAGATTTGAAAGTAAATACTTAAAACAGGAGAGAGAGAGAGAGAGAGAGATAGGACCAATAGATTATCAACTGATTGATAAATTGTTGTCAGTTATGAGGAAAATATTAGGATTTTTTGTCATTAATAACAACTAGATCTTTGGGGAATAATGATATGATTTGCAGAGTCAGCCTAGATTCAGGGAAGGGAAAATCGTTTTTGATAAACTATGAGGAGTTTTTGGAGGATGTAGATTGTGCCATCGACAAATGAGAACCAATGGGAATGGTGTATTTGAATTTTCAGAAGGCATTTGAATGGTGAGCGAAGAACATTAGAGTCCTTCTGTAAGGGGTGAATATACTAATTGGATTGAGAATTGGATATTGGGGAGAATACAGAGAATAAGGTCCTGCTCTGAACTGAAGGTCATTGCTCATAGGGTATCAAATACATCAGTTCTTGGAACACAGAAATTCACAAGGCAAAAAAGTAATTTGAATGTGAGCAACAAATGCAATCATTTCCATTTTGTATTGGTGAGAAGATGAGAGGTTGGGATCTACAGTTGTTAAAAGGCAAGTAATCAGTACAGTGAATGGTATGTTGTCATTCATTACAAAATTATTCTAGTAAAGAAGTAAAGACATCTTCCTGCAGTTGTAGAGTGTTGCTGGGACAGAATTTGGGGCACTGTTGGCAGATTTTCTCTCCTTTGTACGGAACGATTTTGTTGCGATCGAGAGTGCAAAGGAGTTTCACTAGACTAATTCCTGGATGAGAAAGAGAGTGTAAAGGAAATGAGTGTTTAATCTGTAGCACTGC
>NW_025121999.1:0-1060 GCF_004010195.1 Chiloscyllium plagiosum | reverse complement strand
CTTGGTCTACTCTAATTGCTGAATAGAATATACGGCTTGGACTGCAGTGATTGCTCAATAGAATATACTGCTTGGACTGCTGTGATTGCTCAATGCAATATATTGCTTGGACTGCAGTGATTACTTAATGTAATATACTGCTTGGACTGCTATGATTGTTCGATAGATTATACTACAAGGACTGCTGGGATTGCTCTATGCAATACATTACTTGGACTGCTGTGATTGCTCAATACAATATACAGCTTGGACTGCAGTGTTTGCTCATTACAATATACTGCTTGGACTGCACTGTTTGCTCATTACAATATACTGCTTGGACTGCTGTGATTGCTCAATAGAATATACTGCTTGGACTGCTGTGATTGCTCACTGCAATGTACTGCTTGGACTGCAGTGATTGTTCAATACAATATAATGTTTGGACTGCTGTGATTGTACAGTATGATATACTGCTTGGACTGCTGTGATTGCTCAATACAATGAACTGCACTGACTGCTGTGATTGCTCAATACAATATACTGCTTGGACTGCAGTGATTGTTCAATACAATATAATACTTGGATTGCAGTGATTGCTCAATACAATATACTGCATGGACGGCAGTGATTGTTCAATACAATATATTGCTTGGACTGCAGTGATTGCTCAATACAATATACTGCTTGGACTGCAGTGATTGCTCAATACAATATACTGTTTGGACTGCTGTGATTGCTCAATGCAATATACTGCTTGGACTGCTATGATTGCTCGATAGAATATACTGCTTGTACTGCTATATTTACTCAATACAATATACTGCTTGGACTGCTATATTTACTCAATACAACATACTGCTTGGACTGCTGTGATTGCTCGATGCAATATACTGCTTGGACTGCAGTGATTGCTCAATACAATATACTGCTTCGACTGCAGTAATTGCTCAATACAATACATTGTTTGGACTGCAGTGATTGCTCAATACAATATACTGCTTAGACCGCAGTGATTGCTCAATACAATACATTGTTTGGACTGCATTGATTGCTCAATAGAATATACTGCTTGGACTGC
>NW_025121998.1:0-1060 GCF_004010195.1 Chiloscyllium plagiosum | reverse complement strand
GGGGCCAGATCAGCTGGATGTGTGAAATCATGCTGTGTGCTCCTGTCCCTGTGCCTGGTTCCTGATAAACTCTCCCTTCACTGGGCTCTGCTTTATAAAGCTGCAGTCTGTGAGAGTCTGTCTGGGTGTTCCTCAGTATGTAAATGGAATCAGACAGAGAGAGCCACGTCAGCCCCTCACACTTCCTCTTCTCTCTCTCTCTCTCTCTCTCTCTCTCTGTCTCAGAGAGTCATTGATGTGAACAGCAGTGAATGAGGCCATTTGGCCCATTGTGTCTGTGCTAGACAACAAAGACCTTGACAAACTCATCCCATTTTCCCGCTCTTGTTCCATAGTCCTGGAGGCAACAGCAACACAAGGGAATATCTAAACACTTTGCTCCAATGTCACAAGAGTTTTAGACTCAACCAGCCTTTCAGGCAGTGAGTTCCAGACTCCCACCACCCTCTTGGTGAAAACATTTCTCCTCAACTCTCCTCTCATTCTCCAACTCCACTGGGCCTAGACTCACTCGTGTTCGGAAGGATAAGAAGGGATCTGATTGAAATATATAAAATTCTAACAGGGCTGGATAGGGAGGAGGTTTCCCCTGGTTGGGAATTCTGGTACCAGGGGACCCAGACTTGGGGGATACAAGGTTGACCATTTAGGGTTGAGATGAGGAAACATTTCTTCACTCTGAGGGTAGTCAACCTGTTAAATTCTGTACCTACAATGCAGACGGCTATGGAGGAGAGGGAATTGAATGTATTTCAGATTATTGTTTTGCCTTTTCACAGCATGAAGGGAATGGGGAGAAATCAGGAATTTGGCTTTGAGAGAGAGGATCAACCATGATCATACTGAATGACAGAATAAACTCAAAGGGCTGAATGGCCTACTCCTGCTTCTAGTTTCTGTGTTTCTGTGTCTGTGTTACCTTCAGTTTCTGACCCTGGTTTTTGACCCCTCTACCCATATAAAAACTACCTTCCTGTCGAATCTATCTGTGCCCCTCATAATCTTATAGTCCTCTGTCAGGTCTTCCCTCAACCTTCACTGCTCCAAGGAAAACAACCCC
>NW_025121997.1:0-1060 GCF_004010195.1 Chiloscyllium plagiosum | reverse complement strand
AGTGACAGGGATTGAATTTCACTTAGTTAAAAGCGATTGAATCTCAGCAAGTGACAGGGATTGAACCTCAGTCAGTGACACGGATTGAACATCAGTCAGTGACAGGAAGTGAATCTCAGCCAGTGACAGGGATTGAAGCTCAATCAGTAACAGTGATTGAATCTCAGTCTGTGACAGGGATTGAATCTCAGACAGTGAAAGGGATTGAATCTCCGTAAGTGATAGGGATTGAATCTCAGTTAGTGACAGGGATTCAATCTCAGTCAGTGACTGGCATTGACCCTCAGACAGTGACAGTGATTGAATCTCAATCAGTGACAGGGATTGAACCTCAGTTAGTGACAGGCTTTGGGCCTCAGTCAGTGACAGGGATTGAGCCTCAGTAAGTGACAGGGATTGACCCTCAGTCAGTGACAGGGATTGATCCTCTGTCAGTGACAGGGATTGAATCTCAGTCAGTGACAGGGATTGAGCCTCAGTCGGTGATTGGGATTGATTTTCAGTTAGTGACAGCAATTGAATCTCAGTCTGTGACAGGGATTGAATCTCAGACAGTGACGGGGATTGAATCTCAGTCTGTGACAGGGATTGAACCTCATTCAGTGAAACGGATTGAATCTCAGTCAGTGACAGGGATTGAGAATCACTCGGTGACAGGGATTGATTTTCAGTTAGTGACAGCAATTGAATCTCAGTCAGTGACTGGGGATTGACCCTCAGAAGTGTCAGGGATTGAATCTCAGTCAGTGACAGGGATTGATACTCAGTTAGTGACAGGGATTCAATCTCAGTCAGTAACTGGCATTGACCCGACACAGTGACAGGGATTGAATCTCAGTCAGTGACAGGGATTGAACCTCAGTCAGTGAAAGAAACTGAGCCTCAGTCAGTGAGTGGGATTGCATCTCAGTCAGTGAGAGGGATTGAACCTCAGTCTGTGACAGGGATTGAAACTCAGTCAGGGACAGGGATTGAATCTCAGTCAGTGGCTGGAATTGAATCTCAGTTTGTGACTGGGATTGAGCCAAAGCCAGTGACAGGGATTGAATCTCAGTCAGTG
>NW_025121996.1:0-1060 GCF_004010195.1 Chiloscyllium plagiosum | reverse complement strand
CTTTTCCCATAAGTACTGCTGCTTCTCCTTCTCCTTCCTTCTCCCTGCTTCATTCCCAGTTTGTTAGGAGTAGCGAGGTGAGGCAGGAAACTCTGCAGATTTGCCGTGGCATGTTGTGATAACGGCGCAGATACCATGAGGTGACTGCACTCATTACCTGCTCTCACACATCAGTCATTTTACACCAACAGTAAATACATCATTGTGCTCCGATAGATGTAATGCAATTGCATTTTTTTCTGGTCAATTAGGAATTCTATTTCCAATTCGAAAATTTTTGAGTAACAAATGTGTCCTTACGTTAGGTAGAAATGACAGATACATTATCAGGAAAATTTGAGCTCTGTTCTACACAGTTCAGCAAGCGGGAAAGAAACCCTCTCAACAGCCCCATTCAGAAACTGTCTCCGAGTATCAGGGTTTCAAAGAGCAAAAATGGGAAAAGTTGGACATGAACAGAGAGTTGGAGAATGTGAAAGAGGTTCAGCTGGGTACTCAGAGACATTTGAAAAATTGGCGACACAGATGGAGTGGTTCAAGGATTTATGGGTAACGTTTGTTCAGGCTAAACTGTGAAGCAGTGATAATGCTGTCGTTTCCACGATGTCAGATATGGTGACAAGAGATGATGAAGAGTTTACATAGCATATTTTAAGTGTTTATGAGTTGGTACCAGATGTATATAGACATCGGTTCAGAAACACAAAGAAGGAAAAAGGTTAGACTTAGATTTAGTTAGAAAGATTTAAACATAGAAATTTTGAACGATAGTTGCATGCTTTGAAAAGAGATAAGACATTTGCGGCTATCAGAGAGATTACTCTGCTGTAGGAGTTTAAAAACTCACTTCCAGAAATGTTAACGATTCACGTGAAGGAAATAGAAAGCTCAGGAAGTGAGAAGTACAGCAGAATTAAAAGATGAGTACGTGTTGCTGCAGCTTCCAGGAGGAATCTCGTCTTGTGAAGGATAGAAATTGGGAGAATGAAATATCCCACACAACCAGAACAATAATGGATAACACTGGTAAGATTTTGCCCCAGGTTAAAGAAACGCAAGA
>NW_025121995.1:0-1060 GCF_004010195.1 Chiloscyllium plagiosum | reverse complement strand
ACGTTGGTTAGGCCACTGTTGGAATATTGCATTCAATTCTGGTCAGCTATTGGAATGATGTTGTGAAACTTGAAAGGGTTCAGAAACAATTTACAAGGATGTTGCCAGGGTTGGAGGGTTTGTGTTATAGGGAGAGGTGGAAAAAGCTGGGGCTGTTTTCCCTCAGGTGTTGGAAACTGAGGGGTGAACCTATAGAGATTTATAAAATCGTGAGGATCATGCTGAGGGTGAATAGTCAAGGTCTTTTCCCCAGCGTAGGGGTGTCCAAAACGAGAGGGCACAGGTTTAAGGTGAGAGACTAATGATTTAAAAGGGACCTAAGGGACGGAGAGGGTGGTGCGTGTATGGAATGAACTGCCAGAGGAAATGGTAGAGGCTGGTACAATTACTACATTTAAAAGGCATCTGAATGGGTATATGAGTAATAAGGGTTCAGAGGGATATGGGCCAAGTGTTCGTAAATGGGACTAGATTAATTTAGGATAGTTGTTTGGCATGGACTACCTGGATCAAAAGGTTTGTTTCTGTGCTGTACACCTCCAAGACTCTATAACAGTTGGACAAAGGAATGGATAACGATCAGGCTCGGAGAATGCTGGGGACAATTAGTGGCTAACAATGGGTTATTTGTAATAACAGATCATGTGTAGTGTGGGGTTGGGGTAAAATCATGAGAGAAAGTGTCTGAATTCCTAAATATGTACAGTCCAGAAGGCTGTGGTGTACCCTTGTCCTCACCTACCATCCCAGCAGTCTCCACATCCAATACATCATCCTTAAACACTTCCACCAATTCCAACCAGACCCCACCACCAAGAACATCTTCCGTCCTCACCCCTCTCTGCCTTCCACAAGGACCGTTCCCTTCGATTGTTCTTTGTTTGCGTTACTCTCCACACTGACCCCACCCCCCGAACCCCCAGGTACCTTTCCCTGCAACTGGAAAGGATGCAAAACCTGCTGGTACACCAGCACTCTCACCTCCATCCAAGGGCCCCAAACAGGTCCTTCCAGGTGAGACAGAGCTTCACCTGCCTCTCTTCCAATCTAGGAGAAAGTG
>NW_025121994.1:0-1060 GCF_004010195.1 Chiloscyllium plagiosum | reverse complement strand
ACACTTCCCCTCGTGCGGCACCAGGATTCACTTCCCCTCGTGCTGCACCAGGGCTCACTTCCCCAAGTGCTGCACCAGGGCTCACTTACCCTCGTGCTGCAGCAGGGCTCACGTCCCCTTGTACTACACCAGTGCTCACTTCCCCTCGCCCTGCACCAGTGCTCACTTCCCCTTGACAGCACCAGGGCTCACTTCCACTCGCGTTGCACCAGGACTCACTTCCATTCACACTGCACCAGGATCCACTTACCCTTGTGCTGCACCAGGGCTTACTTCCCCTCGCGCTGCACCTGGGCTCACTTCCCCTCGTGCTGCACCAGGGCTCACTTCCCCCCGTGTTGCACCAGGACTCACTTGCCCTCGTGCTGCACCAGGACTCACTTTCCCTCGTGTTGCACCAGGACTCACTTCCCCTCGTGCTGCCCCAGGACTGACTTCCCCTCGCACTGCACCAGGGCTCACTTCCCCTCGCGCTGCACCAGGGCTCACTTCCCCTCATGCTGCACCAGGGCTCACTTCACCTCGCGCTACACCAGGGCTCACGTCCCCTCATACTCCACCATAGCTCACTTCCCCTCATGCTGCACCAGTGTTCACTTCCCCTCCCGCTACACCAGGACTCACTTCCCTTCGCGTTGCACCAGGACTCACTTCCCTTCATGCTGCACCAGTACTCACTTCCCCTCCCCCTGCACCAGGACTCAATTCCCCTCGCATTGCGCCAGGGCACATTTCGCCTCGTACTGCACCAGGACTCACTTCCCCTCATGCTGCACCAGGACTCACTTCCCCTCGCCCTGCACCTGGTCTCACTTCCCCTCACGCTGCACCAGGACTCACTTCACCTCCCCCTGCACCAGGACTCACTTCCCCTCGCCCTGCACCTGGTCTCACTTCCCCTCACGCTGCACTAGGGCTCACTTCACCTCCCCCTGCACCAGGGCTCACTTCCCCTCGTGCTGCACCAGGGCTCACTTCCCCTCGCGTTGCACCAGGACTCACTTCCCCTCACCCTGCACCTGGTCTTACTTCCCTTTGCGTTGCACCAGGACTCACTTCC
>NW_025121993.1:0-1060 GCF_004010195.1 Chiloscyllium plagiosum | reverse complement strand
ATCTTGGACACAGCACTTGTGGTGGCAGTGTCTTAAGGGTACGCCTCCACCCATCCAGATCGGTGATCAACCATTACCAGCATGTACCTCAGTCTTCCCAATCGGGATAATTCGGTGTATTCGATCTGAATGCTCTGAAACGGCCTTAGCCCAAGTTTTATCCCTCCTGGGACTTGTTTCCTTAATGCCTTCTTGTTTATTTTTTACATGCTATGTATTCCTCACATATCTGTTGATTATTGTATATATTCCTTTGCATCCATATTTCCTTAAGACTAAATCACACATTGCTAACACTCCCCAGTGACTCCCCTGATGTAAGAGAGCCATAATTTCTCACATCGTCATTTTTATTCAACATTTCTCTCCCATCGGCTAACATCCAGCGCCTATCCGCTGTCTTTGCAGCTCCAAAATCTTCTAGTTCCTTTGACCCATTTGAGGTAAACAACGGGGAACGCTGAAGATCTAGAATTGCAGGTATGACGGAGTATATCACTGTTCCCTGTGGATTCAGGGCTGCTTCTTCAGGTACCTCATCAGCCAGTTTGTTTCCCCTTACTTCCGGTTCATTGCCCTTCTGATGTCCGTTTATATGAACTACCGCTATTTCTCTCGGCTGTAACAGAAACTCCAGCACTTGGTTATCAATTCCTCATGCGGTAGTTCTTTTTCTCTTCTGTTTATTAGTCCTCTTTCTTGCCAGATTTTTCCGAAGGTGAGTACCACTCCAAATGTATATTTTCACTGTGTGTACACCGTTGCTTCCTTGTCTTCTAAGGCTCTGAGAGCTCTTTCTAGGGCACAGAGTTCACAAGTTCGGGCTGACCAGCCGTTAGGCAGTCTTTCAGCCTCGATATCGCTTCCTTCTATCCCGTCGACTACAGCATATTCATTGTGCCTTTTCCCCTTAATCACCCAGGAGGACCCATTGATAAACAACCGAGCTGCAACAGTACGTCCCTGAAGTCCATCCGCACTTTAGTCTGATAATCAATAACATCAAGGCAGTCGTGTTCTGCATTGAGCCATCCCCTCTCCCTTCCACGGAAATGCAGCT
>NW_025121992.1:0-1060 GCF_004010195.1 Chiloscyllium plagiosum | reverse complement strand
GGTAAAGTTTATTCACATAGGCCAGGAGTATTTTGTATGGTGGTTCTAATATAAAGGGGCACAGGATCTTCTCAGTCTGTAATGCTGAGGAAGGAGGAGATATGCACTCCTGAGGGACTATTGCCAGAAAATGTAAACAGAGGAGACTTCAGGCCAAAGTGGTCGTGCTTTATAAGTGACCTTTATAATAAAAGGGGGAGTGGTGAGCTCTTTTAGCTGAAGTAGCTGAGCTGGAACTGAGCGGTTTTCAGCTGAGTCTGGAACTGGGAAGTGCGACAGGGAGCTATGTGGAAACTGTTTCTATTTTCTAACCTTCAACTTCAACCTGGAAGCATGTGTTCCATTTATACTGGTTTTATTGGGAGTTTGCTTATTGGGACAGTTGTGTATATTCGGAATAGCATAATTAAGTCTTGCTGAATAGGTTGAATTCTGTTTGTGTTTCATTGTGTAATTTTATGAATAAAGCTGTTGTCTGTTTTAAAATCTGGTAGTCAACCTAGTTAAAGTACTCTGGGTAATTTTCATTGTACACTTACCGGCCCAAATTTCAATGTTATGCTCTGGGCTGCCTGCTTAAGAATGCTCTGAGTGGTCTACCCTAGTCCATCATATCTCGAAGATGGAAGATGCTTCCTTGGGACTTGGTACAAACCAAGCACTTTCCCTCCTCATAGTCAGCATATCATGTTAACATAACACAACAGCAATGGAGCCAAAAGAAAAAAACATGGAGCAGTCTGTCTTTGAAGTCTATGCCTCATTGGTTTGACGTGTTGCAGGATCAACGACATCCTCGTATTTCAGTGTAACAGTGAGGAGGGACTGAATGGCCTCATCTGCTCACGAGTCAGTGTCTCTAGGGACTAATTGTCTTACTCCTGGCCCGAGGGCAGAGGTTCAAGAAGTAAATGGGCAACCCATGGTTCCTGCCAATCAGCATGTTGTGCTGACTCGACTCTATCTTCCTGAGTTATAGGAGACAAACAGGAGGCGGGAAGAACACAGCAAGCCAGGCAGCATCATTAGGTATGAAAGTCAAAATTTAAGGTATAACAAT
>NW_025121991.1:0-1060 GCF_004010195.1 Chiloscyllium plagiosum | reverse complement strand
CACATTTTCAGCTCTGATCTCCAATATCTGCAGCCCTCACTTTCTCTCTCTGATAAGGTTGTTAAGAAGGCATATGGTGTGTTGGCGTTTACTGGTGGGGGGATTGAGTTTTGGAGCCGCAAGGACATGCTTCAGTTTTACAAGACACTGGTAATGCCGCACCTGGAGTATTGTGTGCAGTTCTGGTTACAGCATTACAGGAAGGATATGGAAGCTTTGGAAAGTGTTCAGTGGAGGTTTACCAGGATGTTGCCTGGTACGGAAGGAAGGTCTTATGAGGAAAGGCTGAGGGAACTGAGGCTATTTTCGTTGGAAAGAAGAAGGTTGAGAGATGACTTAATCGAAACGTATCAGATAATCCAAGAGTTAGATAGGGTGGACAGTGAGAGCGTTTTTTCTCAAATGGTGAAGGCTAATAGCTTTAAATTGAGGAGTGATAGATTTAGGACAGATATTAGGCGTAGTTACTTCACTCAGAGTAGTAGGGGCATGGAATGCCTGCCTGCAACAGTAGTAGGCTCACCGATAAGGGCATTTAAATGGGCATTAGACATCCATATGGATAATAATGGAACAGTGTAGGTTGGATGGGCATCAGATTATTTTCACAGGTTGTGCAACATTGAGGGCCAAAGGGCCTGTACTGCGCTGTAACATTCTATGTTCTGGGTACACAACTTCACCAATTCCCTGTGCTGGATCAGTCATGCTGGAGTGAATGACCTTCAGATGTTCTAAATCCTAGAGATAGTTGTACCAGCAACTAATAGATATACCAGCACACCATATATCAGCCTTTATCAAATGGCAGAGCAGATCTGATGGGCCAAATGGCCCAATTCTGCTCTTATATCTTATTCTGGGATCTAACAGGAGTCACAGAAACCATGGAATCAGTCAAACATCAGTGTCACAAGGGAAACTGCAGCATTGGTTTGAACTCAAAGTAATGCTGAAGAAAATGGCAGACCTACAAAAACAGGTGCAGATACACAGCACTCACAACAGGGAGCTGCAAACCATTCATGGGTCTATCCTTTCAGGCAGAAATGACAATGAT
>NW_025121990.1:0-1060 GCF_004010195.1 Chiloscyllium plagiosum | reverse complement strand
TGGTCGTTTGTGTGTGTCTCTGTGTCTGCCTGTATGCTCATATCCAATTCTTCCCCACCTCTGAGCATTCAGGATGCATCAAAAAGACACCGAGAATGATGGAGAGATCGATTGACAGGCACTGTCCTCAATATTTATTGACAGTATTAAAGAGGGCAGGGTAAGAAGGCTGTCGAAGTCGTGCGTGCCAATTTAAGCTGTGTAAGAAGGAAAGGGTTGGGACTGGGACTGCCATCTCTCCGTTCCCACCATTTCCAATGCAATTGCGCTGTTACACATGGAAGATGGAGAGCGTCTGGGTCATCAGCAGATCCAACATCACCAACTCCTTCGCCCGGCAACAATGGGTACCCCGGTAGCACTTGGCTCTGATCTTCAGTTCGTCCCCTCGGCAGGTCTTCTCTCGGCACAGGCCTCTCAACTTATCACATGTGGCTCCAGTCTCTGCGAACGAAACCAGCGAGGTGGAGGATTAGCCCGGATTCCTCTCAGCCCACACGCGCACCACGTCAGGATTACCGAAGGTGAAACCTGAACAGCCGGGAGTGGAAGCGAATAGGGTCGGAGGCAAGCGCAGTTGAGACTTTCGTCTGTGCAAACAAATACCCATGAAAAGATTTTGACTCTGCATCTTTATTTCCAGCTTCGCATAGAGTGTGGATGCGAGGCATTTCGAGTCGACAACACTCCCATAAAACAAACCTCTAAACCTGCTCCACAGAGCGTCTCACAAACCTGTGTCTCCAACTTGATATGTTTTCCAGCTTCAACGCGAATGTCGAATTCAATGGTTGCTATCTCTTCACACGGGCTGCGCCTGAAAGGTAGAATCTGGCAGCATTTGTGGGTGGCTACTGGAGTGTCACAGAGCCTTGTGCTGATTCGCAAGAGAAAGAGATTATATTTTGTAGTTTTAAAGTAATCAAGGGGTGTGGGTTGCAAATGGGAAATTGACGTTGAGTGAGAGGATCACCTTTCAGCATACTGAGGTATGGAAGCGGCCAACTCCTGCTCTTAGGTCATATGATTCTGGTTCTCATTGTGTGTGTGTGTCTGTGAG
>NW_025121989.1:0-1060 GCF_004010195.1 Chiloscyllium plagiosum | reverse complement strand
ACTGAAGACATTGACTTGCATTTTACAAAATTAGTTTTCATGGGCAGAAATTTAGTTCAACCTGGTTTAGTAATCAAATATAATGACTTACCAGGAACACCAACTATAGCGCGGATGGGATAATAACCACCTTGAATAATCCAAAGGATGACCTGAATCCATGGTGCTAATGATATCCAAGGCCGAGAAAGCCAGTAAAGTCCCACGGATAAACTCCTGTCCATTGTTGGAACATTCCAGTCTAGTGTTCTCAGATTCTGATCCATTGTTGGAACATTCCAATCCAAGGTCCTCACTTTCTGAAGCATTATTGCAACATTCCAGTCTAATGTTCTCAGAATCTGATCTCTCCTCCCCCTCTCACCCGAGCTGCTGATCCCTGTTAGTGCTGTCAGTAATGCTCCTACTCATACTATGGGATAACACATTTACAGAGCCCATTTATCATTCAATGATGGAAACTCTCCACTGGGATAATGAGGATCCACGGAGATTGACATTAATCACAGTCACTGAACAAATATCTCCAGTTAACCCCTTTAAATTCAGTACTAATTTTATTTAAATTCAAAAGAACGTTTAACACTTACACATTTGGCATGGGATACGTGGGGGTGACTAAGGGAAGGAATATTGGAGATGGTTGTGTGATGGATATGCGAGTAAAGTCAAAGGATTGTCAGAACGTAACCAAGTTTCTCCGTTTATAAATGGAAACATAAAGTCTGTAACTACTGATCAGTGATTGTAATGTCAGTAAAACATGGAGAGAACTTTTCTAGTCCATAATCTGACAGGAAAATGTGCCTACGACAGCATGAGTTATGGCAGACAAATCGGCATGAATATGTTAAGAGAGAATATGGTGTGGCACACAATTCAGATGGTTATTCGAGGATCAGAGAGGGCAGATGAGGGTCATGATGTTAATGTTATCGACGTCAATCAACTGTGACTAGGTACTATTCACTGGATTTAAATTGCAGTGTGATTATGATATTGGGGACATGGTTGCTGAGACTGGAGGGAGTGAACATGATATTTCCCAGTCATCAGTATT
>NW_025121988.1:0-1060 GCF_004010195.1 Chiloscyllium plagiosum | reverse complement strand
CGCAGTCTGACACACTGATTAACGGACAGACCCACAGTCTGACACACTGGTTATTGGATAGACCCGCAGTCTGACACACAGAGTATCGGACGGACCTGCTGTCTGACACACTGATTATCGGAGAAACCCGCAGTCTGACACACTGATTATTGGACAGACCCGCAGTCTGGCACAATGATTATCAGATAGACCCGCAGTCTGACACACTGATTATCGAACAGACCCGCAGTCTGACACACTGATTATTGGAGAGACTCGCAGTCTGACACACTGGTTATCGGACAGACCCGCAGTCTGATACACTGATTATTGGAGAGACTCGCAGTCTGACACACTGGTTTTCGGACAGACCCGCAGTCTGAAACACTGATTATTGGAAAGACCCACAGTCTGACGCACTGGTTATCGGTTAGACCCGCAGTCTGATACACTGATTATTGGAGAGACCCACTGAATGACTCACTGAATATCGGATAGACCCACAGTCTGACACAGTGATTATTGGAGAGACTCGCAGTCTGACACACTGGTTATCGGACAGACCCGCAGTCTGATACACTGATTATTGGAGAGACTCGCAGTCTGACACACTGATTATCGGACTGAGCCGCAGTCTGACACACTGATTATTGGATAGACCCGCAGTCTGACACACTGATTATTGGATAAACCCACAGTCTGACACACTGATTATTGGATAGACCCACAGACTGACACATTGATTATCGGATAGACCCAGAGTCTGACACACTGATTATTGGATCAACACGCAGTCTGGCACACTGATTATCAGATAGAACCTCAGTCTGACACACTGATAATCGAATAGACCCGCAGTCTGACACACTGATTATCAGATAGACCCGAAATCTGACACACTGATTATTGGACAGACGCACAGTCTGACACACTGATTATTGGACAGACCCGCAGTCTGACACACTGAATATTGGATAGACCCACAGTCTGAAACACTGATTATCAGACAGACCCGCAGTGTGATACACTGGTTATCGGATAGACCCGCCCTCTGACACACTGGTTATCAGATAGACCCGCA
>NW_025121987.1:0-1060 GCF_004010195.1 Chiloscyllium plagiosum | reverse complement strand
AAAGGTGAACAAAGCCCTGGGACCTGATCAGTTATATCCCAGAATATTGTGGGAAGCTAGGAAACAAATTGCTCAGCCTTTTGCTGATATATCTGTAACATTGATTTCCACAGGCGAGGTGGCAAGAGACTGGAGAGTTGCTAAAATAGTGTCATTATTTCAGAAATTAAGGAAAACCCAGGTAACTATAGATCGGTGAGCCTGACGTCAATGGTGACTAAATTGTTGGAGGGGATTTTGAGGGAAACGATGTATATGCATTTGGAAAGACAAGGACTGAAGAGGGCTGTGTACATTGGAGATCACGTCTCACTGACTCGGTGGAATTTTTGAGGAAGTGATGAAGATGGTTGATGAAGGCAGGACAGTGAATGTTGTCTTTCTGGAATTCAGTAAGAAAACCAAACTGTTCTACATGGTAGACTGGTTAGCAAGGTTAGACTGCCTGGAATCCAGGGAGAGCTTGCAATTTAGATCCAAACTTTTCTTGAATATCGGAGACAGGGTGTGACAGTTGGCATTTGTTCATTAACTTGGAGACCTGTGACCAGTGGCGCTGCACGCAAAGATCAATAGTGGGTCCACTGCCTTTTGTTACTTATACAAATCATTTGCACTTGAGTATATGACGTATTGTCAGTAAGTTTGTAGATAATTCCAAATTTGGTGGTGTAGTCGACATGAAGAATGATCTCTCAGAATATAATTGGAACTTAGTTAGGTGAGCTGAGGAGTGGCAGATGGAGTTTATTTTAGATAAATGTGAGGTGTTGCATTTTGGCAAGAAAAGTCAGGGCCAGACATATAGGTAGTGCCCTGTCGAAAGTTGCCAATCAAGGAGAACTCCATAGAAATTATAGAATCCCTACAGTTAGGTGACAGGATTTTCGGCCCATCGAGGCCACACCGTCCCTCTAAACAGTATCCCACTGGACAAACCCCTACCCTATCCCTCTCAGCCTGCATTTCCCATGGCTAATGCACGTCTCCCTCACATCCAAGGGTACTATGCACAATTTAGGATGGACAATCTACCCTTACCTGTATATCGTTATACTGT
>NW_025121986.1:0-1060 GCF_004010195.1 Chiloscyllium plagiosum | reverse complement strand
ACTTTTTTATTTCATAATAATGGGATTAAGAATGAGAAGAAAAGAAACGAAGCCATTTTTTCATTCTGATGTTTTTTTTTCTGAAGGAGGGAGGACTTATGAAGCAGAAAGCATGTCAGCTCACTTTAAGACAGAACGGGTTTTGTTGAATAGAAAGTACAGCACAGATGCCAGCTAAATGTCAGATTGTTCCACATGTGAAATGGATACCTGAGTTTTGGTTGTTGTTTTGACAACAATTCAAATACAACCAAAGCGTTTAAATAATGGTCAGGATACCAGAAGCCAACGGAATTTGAATATTATTGTTTAGACACCTGGAAACCAATCAAATTATGAGAATTGTTGTATCATGGGGAGTATGTAAACCCAGCATTTGAACACTTGAGGGAGAGCCACTGCCATCCAACAACAGAGTAACCGCTGTAGAGCAGGAGTCCTAACTGGCCATCTCAAACACTCTCTTTCAAAGATACATGTTCATGTCAAACCTACTTGCAATAAAAAATGACACAGGGAGATCAGCAGCTGGAAGAGTGAACACAGCGGGGAAGATAGAGACGGTGTGGTCTTGAGATTGTAATGTTTAATATGTGGGCTGTTGGAAAATAATATTTTTGCAGAGTCGGAGTCAGATAGGATGTAGCTAAGAAAAGAGGGGCTTGTATTTGTGAATAGTTGTTGTTTAGTGTTCACTATTAAAGTTAAGAAACTAACTTGTTAATTTTTGTATAAATTGTGGAATGAAGGAGATCTGTGTCACTCATATTTTAATAGATTCCAAGGTGAGGCGAGCTTTTCTGGGTGTTTGTTTTTAATTAACAGAAGGGTTCGACTCCATCTTGTAAATGTCCATCCACGCTAACCCCAATTCCCTGCAGTTGGCCCATATCCTTCCAGTCCATTCCTATTCACATATTTATCCAAATGCGTTTGAAATGTTGTTAATGTACCCCCCAACCACATCTGCTAGCAGCTCATCCGTACACCAGCCATTTATGTAAATAAGTGGTCCCTCAGATTCCTTTTTAATCCTTCCTCTTTAACCTTAAACTGATCG
>NW_025121985.1:0-1060 GCF_004010195.1 Chiloscyllium plagiosum | reverse complement strand
CCGTAGTGTTAGGTAAGGAGTAAATGTAGGGGTAAAATGTAGGCGCTTCGGCGGGTCGGTGTGGACCTGTTGGGCCGAAGGGCCTGTTTCCACATTGGAATGTAATCTAAATATATCTTTCCAACTTGAAAACTGCTCATTAATCTTGACTCGGTGATTTCTGTTAAATAGACAACGGACAGGCAATGCTGCTTTATGACCCAACACCGAGAACTCCTTTATTGTGCAACGGACTTTTATATAGCCCCTTATTGATTGCTTGCTAAAATTCAAATGAACTTTACTGAGCATCGTCCTTCACCAAGTCTGCAGGTCATGTTACCAAAGAAATCTGTCAGATTGTCATCGTGTGTTTATTCTTTCACAAGTGATGTTGACTCAGTTTGACTGTAATCATCTCTTCTAAACTTTCTGCTTTTCTTAATTTGCAATGGTGGTTCACATTTTCGAAATGACAACAAAGACATGAGAGCAGATGGAAGCAATTTAACCCATCAAGTCAGCGACAAGTTTCAATGAGATCACGGCTGATTTGGTCAATTCTCAAGTCCCCTTTCGGCCTCATCTCTGTCGCCCTAGATCCCGAAGTGACCAAATGCCTGTCTTTCTCAGCCTTGCATGTATGCAGCCTTGACAACCGTCTGTTGCAAACAACTTCACAGATTTGCTACCCTCTGAAAGAGAAAGTATCCTCCACACCTAAGTCTTACATAATTGGCCCCTTCCGCTGTGAGGAGGCCTTCCGGTGCCACATTTTCCCAGGTGTATATCAGAGCAGAAAAAACGCTCAAGGTCGGTCTGCACTGTCCAGTGCCAGCTCTGAGTGTTTGCAGCATTGTCTTTTTGGACTTTTGAATGAACAAATAGACCTGAATCTTCTTCAAAAACACTTCATTGGCTGTAATTTCGCTGGCAGTGTAGTGCGCTAGAAAGTCGAGTACTTGATCACAAATACATCACTCTCAAAATGTTATCTCTGTTTCTCTTTCCACAAGTACCACACGATCCGTCGGTTTTCTGCAGTATTCTGTGAATTTACTGTGTACAAATGCTGCATTTC